>NC_081553.1:209225434-209500434 GCF_963082655.1 Stomoxys calcitrans
AAATCGGCGGATCGGTCTATATGACAGCTATAACCAATTCTGGACCGATCCGGGCCAAATTGACGAAGGATGTCTAAGAGCCTAAGGCAACTCACTGTCTCAAATTTCAACAAAATCTGATAATAAATGTGGCTTTTATTGGCCTAAGACCCTAAATCGGCGGATCGGTCTATATGGCAGCTATATCAAAATGTGGACCTATCTGAGCTAACTTGACGAAAAATGTTGAGGGGCCTAACACAACTCACTGTCCTAAATTTCAGCAAAATCGGATAATAAATGTGGCTTTTATTGGCATTAGACCCTAAATCGGCGGATCGGTCTATATGGCAGCTATATCCAAATCTGGACCGATCTGAGCCAAATTGATGAAGGATGTCGAAAGTCCTAACACAACTCACTATCCCCAATTTCGGCGAAATCGGACAATAACTGCGCCTTTTATAGGCCCAAAACCTTAAATCGAGTGATCGGTCTATATGGCAGCTATATCCAAATGTGGACCTATCTGAGCTAAATTGACGAAGGATGTCGAAGGGCCTAACACAACTCACTGTCCCAAATTTCAGCAAAATCGGACAATAACTGTTGCTTTTATAGGCCTAAGACCCTCAATCGGGGGATCGGTCTATATGGCAGCTATATCCAAATCTGGACCGATCTGAGCCAAATTGATGAAGGATGTCGAAGGGCCTAACACAACTCTCTGTCTCAAGTTTCAGCAAAATCCGATAATAAATGTGGCTTTTATGGGTCTAAGACCCTAAACCGGAGGATCAGTCTATATGGCAGCTATATCCAAATCTGAACCGATCTGAGCCAAATTGGCGAAGGATTTCGAAGGGCCCAACACAACTCACTGCGCCAAATTTCAGCAAAATCGGCTAATCAATATGGCTTTAATTTATAAGGTCCATATAATTTAATGTGTGAAGATTACTTCACGCAAATATTGACCATGACTGCGCCTCAAATGGTCTATCCGCTTAGTCCAATTTTGTCCTACTCTTTCCAACATTTCGGCCGGTATCTCACGAATAAATGCTTCAATGTTGTCTTGCAATGCGTCAAATGAAGCTTTAACATAGTCCCACAAAAAATAGTCTACAAGCGTTAAGTCGCACGATCTAGGCGACCAATTAGCCGTCCCCAAACGTAAAATAAAATGATCTCCGAACTAGCCTCTCATTTAGACCATTGTTACTCGTGATGTGTGGCATGTGGCACCGTTTTGTTGAAACCACATGTCATGCAAGACAAGCTCTTGCATTTTGGCAAAAAAAAAATATTAGATATGATCTCACGTTAGCGCTAACCAGTCACAGTTACGTTACGATACGTATCATCTTTGAAGAAGTACGGTCCAATGATGCCACCAGCACATAAACCGAAAGCTTTGGTTCAAATCTCGGCGGGAATATTAGAATACATTTTCAATGGTGGTTTCTCCTCCTAGTGTTGGCAACACTTGTGAGGTATGAGGTACCTTAGGTAATGAGCCGTGTAAACTTCTGCACTGAGTGGTGACGTTCTGAGGCAAGCCGTCTGGACTCAACAATAAAAAGGATGTCCCTTATCGTTGAGCTTAAACTTTAATCGAGCCGTTCGACACTTCTTTCATTGATATGAAGAAAGTATCCTCGCTTTTCTTTAATGAAATGTTCGTGGGCAAATTTTTTATACTACGATGGTAAAATTTTAAGAACTCCTTCTCCCAGGATATTGAAAATATAGAAGCTGCCACTTTAAATATATTTCTAAGCCTTTTCAAAGTCTTTATTCAATTTTTTTAAGCTTCTAAGATATTTTTTCTTCATAACTTCTGACAAATATTTGCAGAAAAATATTTCTAAAAGGCAACACTCAAAATGACTTCCAAATGATTCTTTAAGCCTCTGAGTAGAGGGAGTTTCTTTCTTCGCTTCATTTCAATTCATTCACATACCAGTCGCTATAAGGGTTTTTTTTCATGACTGCACGCCATGAGTTGGAAAAAGGTGGTAAAGAAGTTTATTGACTTAAATACATTTAAGCTCATTTACATATCACCACACAAATGAACATTTCCACACATACTCACATGCTGGTGCCCTCACTCACTCACTCACACACCCTCCCACTTAAAGATATATTTACGAAAACAAATAAGGATCCCTGAATGCGTATCCCTTTGTTATGCTTTCGGTTGTGCTACTGCTTGGTGTGTGTTTGTGAATTTGTATATTTTACAAGGAAGTAGGTATTGGTCTTGTAATCCCTTGGTAAAGAGGATAAAGACATTAAAAATTCTTTTGAGACTTTGTTTTTTTTTTGCCACAGAAAGGAGTAACTTAAGTTGCTTAGTTATAAGGATGATTTTTGTTGTTGTCATCTTTTAAGTGTTAATGGGTTTGATGATAAGATTTGCTGGTAAACAAAAAGTAAAAGACAAATTCAAAGATTTATAAGACTTTAATGTTAATTAAGTATGAATTTGTGAAAGGGGATTGAAGTATTTCTAAATAGAGAATAAAAAAATTTTAAATTTAAAATGGCCATATCTCCTTAACTAAGCTTCGTAGAGCAAAACGAAGGTTAATTCGTGATCACTTCCAAATATTTGAAATTTTGATGAAAATCGGTCAAAAAGAGAATTTTTCACTTGCAAAACTTAAAATGGCCATATCTCCTTAACTAAGCCTCGTAGAGCAAAACTAAGGTTAATTCGTGATCACTTCCAAAAATTTGAAATTTTGATGAAAATCGGGCAAAAAGTTGAATTTTTCACTTGCAAAACTTAAAATGGCCATATCTCCTTAACTAAGCCTCGTAGAGCAAAACTAAGGTTAATTCGTGATCACTTCCAAAAATTTGAAATTTTGATGAAAATCGGCCAAAAAGTGAATTTTTCACTAGCAAAACTTAAAATGGCCATATCTCCTTAACTAAGCCTCGTAGAGCAAAACTAAGGTTAATTCGTGATCACTTCCAAAAATTTGAAATTTTGATGAAAATCGGCCAAAAAGTGAATTTTTCACGAGCAAAACTTAAAATGGCCACATCTCCTTAACTAAGCCTCGTAGAGCAAAACTAAGGTTAATTCGTGATCACTTCCAAAAATTTGAAATTTTGATGAAAATCGGCCAAAAGGTGAATTTTGCACTTGCCAAACTTAAAATGGCCATATCTCCTTAACTAAGCCTCATAGAGCAAAACTAAGGTTAATTCGTGATCTCTTCCAAAAATTTGAAATTTTGATGAAAATCGGCCAAAAAGTGAATTTTTCACTAGCAAAACTTAAAATGGCCATATATCCTTAACTAAGCCTCGTAGAGCAAATCTATGTTTAATTCGTGAACACTTCCAAAAATTTGAAATTTTCAAGAAAACCGCCAAAATATGAATTTTTCACTAGCAAAACTTAAAATGGCCATATCTCCTTAACTAAGCCTCGTAGAGCAAAACTAAGGTTAATTCGTGATCACAATCAAAAATTTAAATTTTTGATGAAAATCGGCCAAAAAGTGAATTTTTCACAACCAAAACTTAAAATGGCCATATCTCCTTAACTAAGCCTCGTAGAGCAAAACTAAGGTTAATTCGTGATCACTTCCAAAATTTTAATATTTTGACGAAAATCGGCCAAAAAGTGAATTTTTCACTTGCAAAACTTAAAATGGCCATATCTCCTTAACTAAGCCTCGTAGAGCAAAACTAAAGTTAATTCGTGATCACTACCAAATTTTTTAAATTTTGATGAAAATCGGCCAAAAAGTGAATTTTTCACTTGCAAAACTTAAAATGGCCATATCTCCTTAACTAAGCCTCGTAGAGCAAAACTAAAGTTAATTCGTGATGACTTCCAAAAATTTGAAATTTTGATGAAAATTGTCCAAAAAGTGAATTTTTCACTTGCAAAACTTAAAATGGCCATATCTCCTTAACTAAGCCTCGTAGAGCAAAACTAAGGTTAATTCGTGATCACTTCCAAAAATTTTAAATTTTGATGAAAATTGGCCAAAAAGTGAATTTTTCACTAGCAAAACTTAAAATGGCCATATCTCCTTAACTAAGCCTCGTAGAGCAAAACTAAGGTTAATTCGTAATCACTTCCAAAAATTTGAAATTTTGATGAAAATTGGCCAAAAAGTGCATTTTTCACTTGCAAAACTTAAAATGGCCATATCTCCTTAACTAAGCCTCGTAGAGCAAAACTAAGGTTAATTCGTGATCACTTCCAAAAATGTTAAATTTTGATCAAAATCGGCCAAAAAGTGAATCTTTTACTTGCAAAACTTAAAATGGCCATATCTCCTTAACTAAGCCTCGTAGAACAAAACTAAGGTTAATTCGTGATCACTTCCAAAAATTTTAAATTTTGATGAAAATCGGCTAAAAAGTGAATTTTTCACTTGCAAAACTTAAAATGGCCATATCTCCTTAACTAAGCCTCGTAGAGCAAAACTAAGGTTAATTCGTGATCACGTGATGAAAATTGTCCAAAAAGTGAATTTTTCACTTGCAAAACTTAAAATGGCCATATCTCCTTAACTAAGCCTCGTAGAACAAAACTAAGGTTAATTCGTGATCACTTCCAAAAATTTTAAATTTTGATGAAAATCGGCTAAAAAGTGAATTTTTCACTTGCAAAACTTAAAATGGCCATATCTCCTTAACTAAGCCTCGTAGAGCAAAACTAAGTTAAATTCGTGATCACTTTCAAATATTTGAAATTTTGATGAAAATCGGCCAAAAAGTGAATCTTTTACTTGCAAAACTTAAAATGGCCATATCTCCTTAACTAAGCCTCGTAGAGCAAAACTAAGGTTAATTCGTGATCACTTCCAAAAATTTTAAATTTTGATGAAAATCGGCCAAAAAGTGGATTTTTCACTTGCAAAACTTAAAATGGCCATATCTCCTTAACTAAGCCTCGTAGAGCAAAACTAAGGTTAATTCGTGATCACTTCCAAAAATTTTAAATTTTGATGAAAATCGGCCAAAAAGTGGATTTTTTACTTGCAAAACTTAAAATGGCCATATCTCCTTAACTAAGCCTCGTAGAGCAAAACTAAGGTTAATTCGTGATCACGTGATGAAAATCGGCCAAAAAGTGGATTTTTTACTTGCAAAACTTAAAATGCCCATATCTCCTTTACTAAGCCTCGTAGAGCAAAACTAAAGTTAATTCGTGATCACTTCCAAAAATTTGAAATTTTGATGAAAATCGGCTAAAAAGTGAATTTTTCACTTGCAAAACTTATAATGGCCATATCTCCTTAACTAAGCCTCGTAGAGCAAAACTAAGGTTAATTCGTGATCACTTCCAAAAATTTGAAATTTTGATGAAAATCGGCCAAAAAGTAAATTTTTCACTACCAAAACTTAAAATGGCCATATCTCCTTAACTAAGCCTCGTAGAGCAAAACGAATGGCAAAACTTAAAATGGCCATATCTCCTTAACTAAGCCTCGTAGAGCAAAACTAAGGTTAATTCGTGATCACTTCCAAAAATTTTAAATTTTGATGAAAATCGGCCAAAAAGTGAATTTTTCACTAGCAAAACTTAAAATGGCCATATCTCCTTAACTAAGCCTCGTAGAGCAAAACTAAGGTTAATTCGTGATCACTTCCAAAATTTTAATATTTTGATGAAAATCGGCCAAATAGTGAATTTTTCAGTAGCAAAACTTAAAATGGCCATATCTCCTTAACTAAGCCTCGTAGAGCAAAACTAAGGTTAATTCGTGATCACTACCAAATTTTTTAAATTTTGATGAAAATCGGCCAAAAAGTGAATTTTTCACTAGCAAAACTTAAAATGGCCATATCTCCTTAACTAAGCCTCGTAGAGCAAAACTAAGGTTAATTCGTGATCACTTCCAAAAATTTAAAATTTTGATGAAAATCGAAAAGTGAATTTTTCAGTAGCAAAACTTTAAATGGCCATATCTCCTTAACTAAGACTCGTAGAGCAAAACTAAGGTTAATTCGTGATCACTTCCAAAAATTTGAAATTTTGATGAAAATCGGCCAAAAAGTGAATTTTTCACTACCAAAACTTAAAATGGCCATATCTCCTTAACTACGCCTCGTAGAGCAAAACTATGGTTAATTCGTGATCACTTCCAAAAATTTTAAATTTTGATGAAAATAGGCCAAAAAGTGAATTTTTTACTTGCAAAACTTAAAATGGCCATATCTCCTTAACTAAGCCTCGTAGAGCAAAACTAAGGTTAATTCGTGATCACTTCCAAAATTTGAAATTTTGATGAAAATCGGCCAAAAAGTGAATTTTTTACTTGCAAAACTTAAAATGGCCATATCTCCTTAACTAAGCCTCGTAGATCAAAACTATGGTTAATTCGTGATCACTTCCAAAAATTTTAAATTTTGATGAAAATCGGCCAAAAAGTGAATTTTTTACTTGCAAAACTTAAAATGGCCATATCTCCTTAACTAAGCCTCGTAGAGCAAATCTAAGGTTAATTCGTGATCACTACCAAAAATTTTAAATTTTGATGAAAATCGGCCAAAAAGTGAATTTTTTACTGCCAAAACTTAAAAAGGTCATATCTCCTTAACTAAGCCTCGTAGAGCAAAACTAAGGTTAATTCGTGATCACTTCCAAAAATTTTAAATTTTGATGAAAATCGGCCAAAAAGTGAAATTTCACTTGCAAAACTTAAAATGGCCATATCTCCTTAACTAAGCCTCATAGAGCAAAACTAAGGTTAATTCGTGATCACTTCCAAAAATTTGAATTTTTATTTGATGAAAATCGGCCAAAAAGTGAATTTTTTACTTGCAAAACTTAAAATGGCCATATCTCCTTAACTAAGCCTCGTAGAGCAAAACTAAGGTTAATTCGTGATCACTTCCAAAAATGTTAAATTTTGATGAAAATCGGCCACAAAGTGAATTTTTCACTAGCAAAACTTAAAATGGTCATATCTCCTTAACTAAGCCTCGTAGAGCAAAACTAAGGTTAATTCGTGATCACTTCCAAAAATTTTAAATTTTAATGAAAATCGGTCAAAAAATCAATTTTTCACTAGCAAAACTTAAAATGGCCATATCTCCTTAACTAAGCCTCGTAGAGCAAAACTAAGGTTAATTCGTGATCACTTCCAAAAATGTTAAATTTTGATGAAAATCGGCCAAAAAATGATATTTTCACTTTCAAAACTTAAAATGGCTATATCTCCTTAACTAAGCCTCGTAGAGCAAAACTAAGGTTAATTCGTGATCACTTCCAAAAATGTTAAATTTTGATGAAAATCGGCCAAAAAATGATATTTTCACTTTCAAAACTTAAAATGGCTATATCTCCTTAACTAAGCCTCGTAGAGCAAAACGAAGGTTAATTCGTGATCACTTCCAAAAATTTTAAATTTTGATGAAAATCGGCCAAAAAGTGAATTTTTCGCTTGCAAAACTTAAAATGGCCATATCTCCTTAACTAAGCTTCGTAGAGCAAAACTAAGGTTAATTCGTGATCACTTCCAAAAATTTGAAATTTTGATGGAAATTGGCTAAAAAGTAAATTTTTTACTGCCAAAACTTAAAATGGCCATATCTCCTTAACTAAGCCTCGTAGAGCAAATCTAAGGTTAATTCGTGATCACTACCAAAAATTTGAAATTTTAATGAAAATCGGTCAAAAAATCAATTTTTCACTAGCAAAACTTAAAATGGCCATATCTTCTTAACTAAGCCTCGTAGAGCAAAACGAAGGTTAATTCGTGATCACTTCCAAAAATTTGAAATTTTGATGAAAATCGGCCAAAAAGTGAATTTTTCACTTGCAAAACTTAAAATGGCCATATCTCCTTAACTAAGCCTCGTAGAGCAAAACTAAGGTTAATTCGTGATCACTTCCAAAAATGTTAAATTTTGATGAAAATCGGCCAAAAAATGATATTTTCACTTTCAAAACTTAAAATGGCTATATCTCCTTAACTAAGCCTCGTAGAGCAAAACGAAGGTTAATTCGTGATCACTTCCAAAAATTTTAAATTTTGATGAAAATCGGCCAAAAAGTGAATTTTTCGCTTGCAAAACTTAAAATGGCCATATATCCTTAACTAAGCTTCGTAGAGCAAAACTAAGGTTAATTCGTGATCACTTCCAAAAATTTGAAATTTTGATGGAAATTGGCTAAAAAGTAAATTTTTTACTGCCAAAACTTAAAATGGCCATATCTCCTTAACTAAGCCTCGTAGAGCAAATCTAAGGTTAATTCGTGATCACTACCAAAAATTTGAAATTTTGATGAAAATCGACCAAAAAGTGAATTTTTCACTTGCAAAACTTAAAATGGCCATATCTCCTTAACTAAGCCTCGTAGAGCAAAACGAAGGTTAATTCGTGATCACTTCCAAAAATTTGAAATTTTGATGAAAATCGGCCAAAAAGTGAATTTTTCACTTGCAAAACTTAAAATGGCCATATCTCCTTAGCTAAGCCTCGTAGAGCAAAACTAAGGTTAATTCGTGATCACTTTCAAAAATTTTAAATTTTGATGAAAATCGGCCAAAAAGAGAATTTTTCACTATCAAAACTTAAAATGGCCATATCTCCTTAACTAAGCCTCGTAGAGCAAAACTAAGGTTAATTCGTGATCACTTTCAAAAATGTTAAATTTTGATGAAAATCGGCCAAAAAGTGAATTTTTCAGTAGCAAAACTTAAAATGGCCATATCTCCTTAACTAAGCCTCGTAGAGCAAAACTAAGGTTAATTCGTGATCACTTCCAAAAATTTTAAATTTTGATGAAAATCGGCCAAAAAGTGGATTTTTCACTTGCAAAACTTAAAATGGCCATATCTCCTTAACTAAGCCTCGTAGAGCAAAACGAAGGTTAATTCGTGATCACTTCCAAAAATTTGAAATTTTGATGAAAATCGGCCAAAAAGAGAATTTTTCACTATCAAAACTTAAAATGGCCATATCTCCTTAACTAAGCCTCGTAGAGCAAAACTAAGGTTAATTCGTGATCACTTTCAAAAATGTTAAATTTTGATGAAAATCGGCCAAAAAGTGAATTTTTCAGTAGCAAAACTTAAAATGGCCATATCTCCTTTACTAAGCCTCGTAGAGCAAAACTAAAGTTAATTCGTGATCACTTCCAAAAATTTGAAATTTTGATGAAAATCGGCTAAAAAGTGAATTTTTCACTTGCAAAACTTATAATGGCCATATCTCCTTAACTAAGCCTCGTAGAGCAAAACTAAGGTTAATTCGTGATCACTTCCAAAAATTTTAAATTTTGATGAAAATCGGCCAAAAAGTAAATTTTTCACTACCAAAACTTAAAATGGCCATATCTCCTTAACTAAGCCTCGTAGAGCAAAACGAAGGTTAATTCGTGATCACTTCCAAAAATTTGAAATTTTGATGAAAATCGGCCAAAAAGTGAATTTTTCACAACCAAAACTTAAAATGGCCATATCTCCTTAACTAAGCCTCGTAGAGCAAAACTAAGGTTAATTCGTGATCACTTCCAAAATTTTAATATTTTGACGAAAATCGGCCAAAAAGTGAATTTTTCACTTGCAAAACTTAAAATGGCCATATCTCCTTAACTAAGCCTCGTAGAGCAAAACTAAGGTTAATTCGTGATCACTTCCAAAATTTTGAAATTTTGATGAAAATCGGCCAAAAAGTCAATTTTTTATTTGCAAAACTTAAAATGACCCTATCTCCTTAACTAAGCCTCGTAGAGCAAATCTAAGGTTAATTCGTAATCACTTTAAAAAATTTGAAATTTTGATGAAAATCGGCCAAAAAGTGAATTTTTCACTAGCAAAACTTAAAATGGCCATATCTCCTTAACTAAGCCTCGTAGAGCAAAACTAAGGTTAATTCGTGATCACTTCCAAAAATTTGAAATTTTGATGAAAATCGGCCAAAAAGTGAATTTTTCACTTGCAAAACTTAAAATGGCCATATCTCCTTAACTAAGCTTCGTAGAGCAAAACTAAGGTTAATTCGTGAGCACTTCCAAAAAGCTTGAAATTTTGATGAAAATCGGCCAGAAAGTGAATTTTTCACTAGCAAAACTTAAAATGGCCATATCTTCTTAACTAAGCTTCGTAGAGCAAAACTAAGGTTAATTCGTGATCACTTCCAAAAATTTGGAATTTTGATGAAAATCGGCCAGAAAGTGAATTTTTCACTAGCAAAACTTAAAATGGCCATATCTTCTTAACTAAGCTTCGTAGAGCAAAACTAAGGTTAATTCGTGATCACTTCCAAAAATTTGAAATTTTGATGAAAATCGACCAAAAAGTTAATTTTCACTAGCAAAACTTAAAATGGCCATATCTCCTTAACTAAGCCTCGTAGAGCAAAACTAAAGTTAATTCGTGATCACTTCCAAAAATTTGAAATTTTGATGAAAATCGGCCAAAAAGTGAATTTTTCACTAGCAAAACTTAAAATGGCCATATCTCCTTAACTAAGCCTCGTAGAGCAAAACTAAGGTTAATTCGTGATCACTTCCAAAAATTTGGAATTTTGATGAAAATCGGCCAGAAAGTGAATTTTTTACTTGCAAAACTTAAAATGGCCATATCTTCTTAACTAAGCTTCGTAGAGCAAAACTAAGGTTAATTCGTGATCACTTCCAAAAATTTGAAATTTTGATGAAAATCGGCCAAAAAGTCAAATTTTCACTTGCAAAACTTAAAATGGCCATATCTCCTTAACTAAGTCTCGTAGAGCAAAACAAAGGTTAATTCGTGATCACTTCCAAAAATTTGAAATTTTGATG
This sequence comes from Stomoxys calcitrans, assembly GCF_963082655.1. NCBI lineage: Eukaryota > Metazoa > Arthropoda > Insecta > Diptera > Muscidae > Stomoxys > Stomoxys calcitrans. The sequence continues at coordinate 209,236,191 of NC_081553.1, forward strand.
AAAATCGGCCAAAAAATGATATTTTCACTTTCAAAACTTAAAATGGCCATATCTCCTTAACTAAGCCTCGTAGAGCAAAACTAAGGTTAATTCGTGATCACTTCCAAAAATTTGAAATTTTGATGAAAATTGACTAAAAAGTAAATTTTTCACTTGCAAAACTTAAAATGGCCATATCTCCTTAACTAAGCCTCGTAGAGCAAAACGAAGGTTAATTCGTGATCACTTCCAAAAATTTGAAATTTTGATGAAAATCGGCCAAAAATTGAATTTTTCAGTAGCAAAACTTAAAATGGCCATATCTCCTTAACTAAGCCTCGTAGAGCAAAACTAAGGTTAATTCGTGATCACTTCCAAAAATGTTAAATTTTGATGAAAATCGGCCAAAAAGTGAATTTTTCACTTGCAAAACTTAAAATGGCCATATCTCCTTAACTAAGCCTCGTAGAGCAAAACGAAGGTTAATTCGTGATCACTTCCAAAATTTTGAAATTTTGATGAAAATCGGCCAAAAAGTCAATTTTTCACTTGCAAAACTTAAAATGGCCATATCTCCCTAACTAAGCCTCGTAGAGCAAAACTAAGGTTAATTCGTGATCACTTCCAAAAATTTGAAATTTTGATGAAAATCGGCCAAAAAGTTAATTTTCACTTGCAAAACTTAAAATGGCCATATCTCCTTAGCTAAGCCTCGTAGAGCAAAACTAAGGTTAATTCGAGATCACTTCCAAAAATTTTAAATTTTGATGAAAATAGGCCAAAAAGAGAATTTTTCACTTGCAAAACTTAAAATGGCCATATCTCCTTAACTAAGCCTCGTAGAGCAAAACTAAGGTTAATTCGTGATCACTTCCAAAAATTTTAAATTTTGATGAAATTAGGCCAAAAAGAGAATTTTTCACTTGCAAAACTTAAAATGGCCATATCTCCTTAACTAAGCCTCGTAGAGCAAAACTAAGGTTAATTCGTGATCACTTCCAAAAATTTTAAATTTTGATGAAAATCGACCAAAAAGTTAATTTTCAGTAGCAAAACTTAAAATGGCCATATCTCCTTAACTAAGCCTCGTAGAGCAAAACTAAGGTTAATTCGTGATCACTTCCAAAAATTTGGAATTTTGATGAAAATCGGCCAGAAAGTGAATTTTTCACTAGCAAAACTTAAAATGGCCATATCTCCTTAACTAAGCCTCGTAGAGCAAAACTAAGGTTAATTCGTGATCACTTCCAAAAATTTGAAATTTTGATGAAAATCGGCCAAAAAGTTAATTTTTCGCTTGCAAAACTTAAAATGGCCATATCTTCTTAACTAAGCCTCGTAGAGCAAAACGAAGGTTAATTCGTGATCACTTCCAAAAATTTGAAATTTTGATGAAAATCGGCCAAAAAGTGAATTTTTCACTTGCAAAACTTAAAATGGCCATATCTCCTTAACTAAGCCTCGTAGAGCAAAACTAAGGTTAATTCGTGATCACTTCCAAAAATGTTAAATTTTGATGAAAATCGGACAAAAAATGATATTTTCACTTTCAAAACTTAAAATGGCTATATCTCCTTAACTAAGCCTCGTAGAGCAAAACGAAGGTTAATTCGTGATCACTTCCAAAAATTTTAAATTTTGATGAAAATCGGCCAAAAAGTGAATTTTTCGCTTGCAAAACTTAAAATGGCCATATCTCCTTAACTAAGCTTCGTAGAGCAAAACTAAGGTTAATTCGTGATCACTTCCAAAAATTTTAAATTTTGATGGAAATTGGCTAAAAAGTAAATTTTTCACTTGCAAAACTTAAAATGGCCATATCTCCTTAACTAAGCCTCGTAGAGCAAAACTAAGGTTAATTCGTGATCACTTCCAAAAATTTGAAATTTTGATGAAAATCGGCCAAAAAGTGAATTTTTCGCTTGCAAAACTTAAAATGGCCATATCTTCTTAACTAAGCCTCGTAGAGCAAAACTAAGGTTAATTCGTGATCACTTCCAAAAATTTGGAATTTTGATGAAAATCGGCCAGAAAGTGAATTTTTCACTAGCAAAACTTAAAATGGCCATATCTTCTTAACTAAGCTTCGTAGAGCAAAACTAAGGTTAATTCGTCATCACTTCCAAAAATTTGAAATTTTGATGAAAATCGACCAAAAAGTGAATTTTTCACTTGCAAAACTTAAAATGGCCATATCTCCTTAACTAAGCCTCGTAGAGCAAAACGAAGGTTAATTCGTGATCACTTCCAAAAATTTGAAATTTTGATGAAAATCGGCCAAAAAGTGAATTTTTCACTTGCAAAACTTAAAATGGCCATATCTCCTTAGCTAAGCCTCGTAGAGCAAAACTAAGGTTAATTCGTGATCACTTTCAAAAATTTTAAATTTTGATGAAAATCGGCCAAAAAGAGAATTTTTCACTATCAAAACTTAAAATGGCCATATCTCCTTAACTAAGCCTCGTAGAGCAAAACTAAGGTTAATTCGTGATCACTTTCAAAAATGTTAAATTTTGATGAAAATCGGCCAAAAAGTGAATTTTTCAGTAGCAAAACTTAAAATGGCCATATCTCCTTAACTAAGCCTCGTAGAGCAAAACTAAGGTTAATTCATGATCACTTCCAAAAATTTGAAATTTTGATGAAAATCGGCCAAAAATGAATTTTTCACTTGCAAAACTTAAAATGGCCATATCTCCTTAACTAAGCCTCGTAGAGCAAAACTAAGGTTAATTCGTGATCACTTCCAAAAATATTAAATTTTGATGAAAATCGGCCAAAAAATGATATTTTCACTTTCAAAACTTAAAATGGCTATATCTCCTTAACTAAGCCTCGTAGAGCAAAACGAAGGTTAATTCGTGATCACTTCCAAAAATTTGAAATTTTGATGAAAATCGGCCAAAAAGTGAATTTTTCGCTTGCAAAACTTAAAATGGCCATATCTTCTTAACTAAGCCTCGTAGAGCAAAACGAAGGTTAATTCGTGATCACTTCCAAAAATTTGAAATTTTGATGAAAATCGGCCAAAAAGTGAATTTTTCGCTTGCAAAACTTAAAATGGCCATATCTTCTTAACTAAGCCTCGTAGAGCAAAACGAAGGTTAATTCGTGATCACTTCCAAAAATTTGAAATTTTGATGGAAATTGGCTAAAAAGTAAATTTTTCACTTGCAAAACTTAAAATGGCCATATCTCCTTAACTAAGCCTCGTAGAGCAAAACTAAGGTTAATTCGTGATCACTTCCAAAAATTTGAAATTTTGATGAAAATCGGTCAAAAAGTGAATTTTTCACTAGCAAAACTTAAAATGGCCATATCTCCTTAACTAAGTCTCGTAGAGCAAAACTAAGGTTAATTCGTGATCACTTCCAAAAATTCGAAATTTTGATGAAAATCGGTCAAAAAGTGAATTTTTCACTAGCAAAACTTAAAATGGCCATATCTTCTTAACTAAGCCTCGTAGAGCAAAACTAAGGTTAAGTCGTGATCACTTCCAAAAATTTGAACTTTTGATGAAAATCGGCCAAAAAGTCAAATTTTCACTTGCAAAACTTAAAATGGCCATATCTCCTTAACTAAGCCTCGTAGAGCAAAACTAAGGTTAATTCGTGATCACTTCCAAAAATTTTAAATTTTGATGAAAATCGGCCAAAAAGTCAAATTTTCACTAGCAAAACTTAAAATGGCCATATCTTCTTAACTAAGCCTCGTAGAGCAAAACGAAGGTTAATTCGTGATCACTTCCAAAAATTTGAAATTTTGATGAAAATCGGCCAAAAAGTGAATTTTTCACTTGCAAAACTTAAAATGGCCATATCTCCTTAACTAAGCCTCGTAGAGCAAAACTAAGGTTAATTCGTGATTACTTCCAAAAATTTGAAATTTTGATGAAAATCGGCAAAAAAGTGAATTTTTCACTTGCAAAACTTAAATGGCCATATCTCCTTAACTAAGCCTCGTAGAGCAAAACGAAGGTTAATTCGTGATCACTTCCAAAAATGTTAAATTTTGATGAAAATCGGCCAAAAAATTATATTTTCACTTTCAAAACTTAAAATGGCCATATCTCCTTAACTAAGCTTCGTAGAGCAAAACTAAGGTTAATTCGTGATCACTTCCAAAAATTTGAAATTTTGATGAAAATTGACTAAAAAGTAAATTTTTCACTTGCAAAACTTAAAATGACCATATCTTCTTAACTAAGCCTCGTAGAGCAAAACTAAGGTTAATTCGTGATCACTTCCAAAAATTCGAAATTTTGATGAAAATCGGCCAAAAAGTGAATTTTTCACTAGCAAAACTTAAAATGGCCATATCTCCTTAACTAAGTCTCGTAGAGCAAAACTAAGGTTAATTCGTGATCACTTCCAAAAATTTGAAATTTTGATGAAAATCGGCCAAAAAGTCAAGTTTCACTTGCAAAACTTAAAGTGGCCATATCTCCTTAACTAAGCCTCGTAGAGCAAAACTAAGGTTAATTCGTGATCACTTCCAAAAATTTGAAATTTTGATGAAAATCGGCCAAAAAGTGAATTTTTCACTAGCAAAACTTAAAATGGCCATATCTCCTTAACTAAGCCTCGTAGAGCAAAACTAAGGTTAATTCGTGATCACTCCCACAAATTTTGATGAAAATCGGCCAAAAAGTAAATTTTTCACTAGCAAAACTTAAAATGGCCATATCTCCTTAACTAAGCCTCGTAGAGCAAAACTAAGGTTAATTCGTGATCACTTTCAAAAATTTGAAATTTTGATGAAAATCGGCCAAAAAGTGAATTTTTCACTTGCAAAACTTAAAATGGCCATATCTCCTTAACTAAGCCTCGTAGAGCAAAATTAAGGTTAATTCGTGATCACTCCCACAAATTTGAAATTTTGATGAAAATCGGCCAAAAAGTGAATTTTTCACTTGCAAAACTTATAATGGCCATATCTCCTTAACTAAGCCTCGCAGAGCAAATCTAAGGTTAATTCGTTATCACTTCCAAAAATATGAAATTTTTATGAAAATCGGCCAAAAAGTCAATTTTTCACTAGCAAAACTTAAAATGGCCATATCTCCTTAACTAAGCCTCGTAGAGCAAATCTAAGGTTAATTCGTGATCACTTTCAAAAATTTGAAATTTTGATGAAAATCGGCCAAAAAGTCAATTTTTCACTAGCAAAACTTAAAATGGCCATATCTCCTTAACTAAGCCTCGTAGAGCAAAACTAAGGTTAATTCGTGATCACTCCCACAAATTTTGATGAAAATCGGCCAAAAAGTTAATTTTTCACTAGCAAAACTTAAAATGGCCATATCTCCTTAACTAAGCCTCGTAGAGCAAAACTAAGGTTAATTCGTGATCACTCCCACAAATTTGAAATTTTGATGAAAATCGGCTAAAAAGTGAATTTTTCACTTGCAAAACTTAAAATGGCCATATCTCCTTAACTAAGCCTCGTAGAGCAAAACTAAGGTTAATTCGTGATCACTCCCACAAATTTGAAATTTTGATGAAAATCGGCTAAAAAGTGAATTTTTCACTTGCAAAACTTAAAATGGCCATATCTCCTTAACTAAGCCTCGTAGAGCAAAACTAAGGTTAATTCGTGATCACTCCCACAAATTTTGATGAAAATCGGCCAAAAAGTTAATTTTTCACTAGCAAAACTTAAAATGGCCATATCTCCTTAACTAAGCCTCGTAGAGCAAAACTAAGGTTAATTCGTGATCACTTTCAAAAATTTGAAATTTTGATGAAAATCGGCCAAAAAGTGAATTTTTCACTTGCAAAACTTAAAATGGCCATATCTCCTTAACTAAGCCTCGTAGAGCAAAATTAAGTTTAATTCGTGATCACTTCCAAAAATTTAAATTTTGATGAAAATCTGCCAAAAAGTGAATTTTTCACTTGCAAAACTTAAAATGGCTATATCTCCTTAACTAAGCCTCGTAGAGCAAAACTAAGGTTAATTCGTGATCACTCCCACAAATTTGAAATTTTGATGAAAATCGGCTAAAAAGTGAATTTTTCACTAGCAAAACTTAAAATGGCCATATCTCCTTAACTACGCTTCGTAGAGCAAAACCAAGGTTAATTCGTGATCACTTCCAAAAATGTTAAATTTTGATGAAAATCGCCCAAAAATGAATTTTTCACTTGCAAAACTTAAAATGGCCATATCTCCTTAACTAAGCCTCGTAGAGCAAAACTAAGGTTAATTCGTGATCACTTCCAAAATTTTGAAATTTTGATGAAAATCGGCCAAAAAGTCAATTTTTTATTTGCAAAACTTAAAATGACCCTATCTCCTTAACTAAGCCTCGTAGAGCAAATCTAAGGTTAATTCGTGATCACTTTCAAAAATTTGAAATTTTGATGAAAATCGGCCAAAAAGTGAATTTTTCACTAGCAAAACTTAAAATGGCCATATCTCCTTAACTAAGCCTCGTAGAGCAAAACTAAGGTTAATTCGTGATCACTTCCAAAAATTTGAAATTTTGATGAAAATCGGCCAAAAAGTGAATTTTTCACTTGCAAAACTTAAAATGGCCATATCTCCTTAACTAAGCTTCGTAGAGCAAAACTAAGGTTAATTCGTGAGCACTTCCAAAAAGCTTGAAATTTTGATGAAAATCGGCCAAAAAGTGCATTTTTCATTTGCAAAACTTAAATTGGCCATATCTCCTTAACTAAGCCTCGTAGAGCAAAACTAAGGTTAATTCGTGATCACTTCCAAAATTTTGAAATTTTGATGAAAATCGGCCAAAAAGTCAATTTTTCACTTGCAAAACTTAAAATGGCCCTATCTCCTTAACTAAGCCTCGTAGAGCAAAACTAAGGTTAATTCGTGATCACTTTCAAAAATTCGAAATTTTGATGAAAATCGGCCAAAAAGTGAATTTTTCAGTAGCAAAACTTAAAATGGCCATATCTCCTTAACTAAGCCTCGTAGAGCAAAACTAAGGTTAATTCGTGATCACTTCCAAAAGTTTGAAATTTTGATGAAAATCGGCCAAAAAGTGAATTTTTTCACTAGCAAAACTTAAAATGGCCATATCTCCTTAACTAAGCCTCGTAGAGCAAAACTAAGGTTAATTCGTGATCACTTCCAAAAATTTGAAATTTTGATGAAAATCGGCCAAAAAGTGCATTTTTCACTTGCAAAACTTAAAATGGCCATATCTCCTTAACTAAGCCTCGTAGAGCAAAACTAAGGTTAATTCGTGATCACTTCCAAATATCTGAAATTTTTATGAAAATCGGCCAAAATGTGAATTTTTCACTTGCAAAACTTAATATGGCCATATCTCCTTAACTAAGCCTCGAAGAGCAAAACTAAGGTTAGTTCGTAATCACTCGTAATCCTGACGAAATAACTTTAAACCGTTTGTGTTCTTACAATTTAAATAATATGTTTCCACTTGTGAGATGACCTCAATTGGGGAATCACTAGTCTTTAAATCTCTACATGAAAATTAGTTCTAATATGGGTCATATTTAAAGAACAACCCTTTTGTGTTATCATGTTTCCCCCTCCCTTTTGCCAAGACTCATTAAGCGAAAATGCCCAAATGGTCATTCTAGAATTTAAGGGCAGACGTACAAACATCCCAAATGTTGTAAATTTTGAACTTCCCCCCCATATAGAAAAAAAACAATCCTTAACAGTTGGCACTGCGCGAGACAAAAACAAATGACCTCCTCGCTTGGGCTATGATGAAGATGAAATTATGTTAAATTGGTATCATCACATTCAAGGTAGATAAGGTAATTGTGTCCATGACTAAAGAAATGAGTCACATATGAATGTAGCCATTGCCATCATCATCACCAGCAGCAAGAGCAGTAGCAGGGGCTTCAATGTCCTTTCAAGCATTACGACTTGTATTCACACAACAGATGAATTGGCCTTTTAAGCATACATTTGGGGGTAATCTTTTTTTACGAATGAAATCATTTTTAAGTCCCAAATAAACGCAAAATTGTTTATATAGGATCATCTATTATGACAACAAAACCCATCCTAAGAACTCGGCTTGTGTTTGTTGTCTGGATAAGGATGTGATTGAGACATGAGTAAAGCATGGTGCAAAGTCAATCTATGAAAACACTTCCGTAACCTTTTTATTGTTGGTAACCAGGGGCAGTTTCAAGCCATCCATCATAAAGGTAACAATGTGAGTGATATGTGTAAAATGTTACACTCAAGAAAAAAAGGTTTTTTTTGTTTAGTTTTGAGAAATTAAAAATATGAGCGAACCTTAAAAACCCCCACAATAATGGATTCTGCTTAAAAAATTTAAAAATGCTTATAAAAAAATTTGCGCAAGTTGTAGAAGTGCGCAAAGGAACGAATCGCGCTAGTTGACCAATGAAGCAATCGTATGGATCGTGTTAGCAAACGAATCGCCTAAGCGCTATGCATGGGATAGCGTAAGTGTACGTATCGCCTAAGCGAACATATCTCATAAGCAACATGATCGCATAAAAAAATTTTGCGTATGCGAATCTATTCCTTAAGCGAAATTCACGCGTATGCCAACAAATCGCCAAAGTGAACGATAACCAAATTCATCGGGTATGCGAACGTATTATATAAGCTTATGTATGTCGCAAAGGGTTAGATCGCGAAGTGATTGCATAAGCGAACTTTTCGCATAATCGAACTTATCGAATAACCGGACTTACCGCGAGTGAGAATGAAATGAACGCGTATGCTAACGAATTGCCAAAGTGAACGATAACTGAATTAATCGCTTAAGGGAACATAGCATGTAAGCTAATGTATCGCGCAAAGAGTTGGATTGCTTAAGTAAACTTATTGTCTTAGCGAACTTATAGCAATAGCGATCTTATCGTATAAGCGAACCCATCGAATAATCGAATTTATCCCACGGGATAACTGTGAGCTCCACCCAGGTTGGAACATTGAGATCCGATCTGTGGGGTGTTCATTGCTGTCACTAGAAGCTTAGCTACAAGCTACCAGGCACTTGCACAGGTTGCGGATAGTGGAATGCTCCATACGGAGTAGCTGCAACAACAGTCGCTGAGAATCAGCGTGTCGAGCGGAGAGTCCCAGTGAGAGGTTGGGCAGCACTGGCTCTTGCACAAAGACTGAGTGACCATGATGCTCGATATAACAAGGTGAGATATTGGTGCCTTAAAAGAACTTTCTCACCTACGGGATCTTGACAAAGATCGCTACCTCCACATGAAAATGTAGCTACAGCGACGACGAACTTATGCCATGAATGAACATATGGCATATGCAAACGAATCGAATAATCGACCTTATGCGAAAGCATACCTTTCGCGTAAGGCAATTTACGGCCTAAATGAACGTCTAGCATAAGCGAACTTATCAGGTATGCCAGCATATCATCTAAATGAACTAAAGCATTAGCGAACTTGTAGGGATAGGGATAAGTGAACTGATCCCATAAGAAAACTTATGTCGTAACGATTCGCAAAAATCGCGTGAGCGTATTAATCGCGGAAGTTAAGAAATCACTGAAACGAATAAATCGCGAAAGCGAATACATGGCGGAAATAAATAAATCACGGTAGTGATTAAATCACTAAAGCGAATAAATCTCGAAAGCTAATAAAAAGTAGAAGCGAATAAATCGTGGGGGTTAATAAATCGTGCAAGCGTATAAATGCGAACAAATCGCCTAAGCTTGCTTATGTCACTATCAGCTTATCGCACATGCGAACTGATCCCATAAAAAACTTATGTCGTAAGCGTATTAATCGTGAATCGCAAGCGTATAAAACATGTAAGCGGATAAATCGCGGAAGTGATTAAATCACTGAAGCGAATAAATCGCGAAAGTGATTAAAATAGCGAAAACGAATAAATGGTAATTCGCGCAGGTGAATAAATGGCGGAAGTGAATAAATTGAGAAAGGAGGCCACCGCAGAACGCAGAGGTTAGCATGTCCGCCTATGACGCTGAACGCCTGGGTTCGAATCCTGGCGAGACCATCAGAAAAAAAAAATTGTCGGCGGTGGTTTTCCCCTCCTAATGCTGGCAACATTTGTGAGGAACTATGCCATGTAAAACTTCTCTCCAAAGAGGTGTCGCACTGCGGCACGCCGTTCGGACTCGGCTATAAAAAAAAGGAGGCCCCTTATCATTGAGCTTAAACTTGAATCGGACTGCACTCATTGATATGTGAGAAGTTTGCCCTTGTTCCTTAGTGGAATGTTCATGGGCAAAATTTGCAATTATTTAAATAAATTGCGAGAGGGGAAAAGTAGCGGAAGCCAAAAAAATCGCGCCAGCAAATAAATCATGCAAGAGAATAAATCGCTGAAGCGAATTAACCGCATAGGCTAATAATTCGAACAAGCATATAAATCACGCTAACGAAAGCATCACGAAAGCGAACGTTATGATTATTTCCCAGGCAATCCAACCATTGGAGGTTTAGTGGAAGAGGTAAGCTTGCCCGCCTATGAAGTTGAACGCGTAGGAACACGTAGAAACAAATACAAATACCGTCGCGATAAACGGGGACACTCAGGCGGCGCCGAAGGCTATGGCATCGAGCCGCGTGACATCGAGATTGTTTAGGGGACGAAAGCGCTTCTTCGAACCATGGGAAAGGCTATTAGGCTCTGCTAGGAAACGGGCCTTCAGGATGAGGCGGCGAACGACGAGCTGGCCAGGAATGTGTCGCTGATTGCCGCAGATTTTGCTATGGAATTAGAGAGACCTCCACTGTGCGAGCTTCTAGGTAGGGTGGACGCCTTCTACGATGACTGCACTAATAAGGCGTGGGCTAGTTCTGTAGGTTATAGGGTGTCAAAGACCCTATGGCCAAGTATTTCGCGAAATAGAGCGTCGCTTATGCTGGGGCTGAGAAAGCATGACTTAGGACTCCTAATAGGAGTCCTGACTGGTCATTGCAATGTCATGTCTGTGACGTCGCACTGGGTGTAGTGATAAGCAGACTTCTGCAGGATGTGCGATGACGAGGAGTAGTTGAAGGCGGTCGATTACCTATTGTGCCACTGCCCAGCAATTGCGAGAAGAATACACAGGATAATAGGTGATCACCTCTTTACAAGCCTGGTTGTTGTTGTAGCAGTGTGTTATACACTGAGGAGGCAGCCCTTGCCAATGAAGAACTCCATTGGGTCAATACGGTACTTTCAACCGGTAGCCTGGATTACCAACATGCTCTTAGCTTTCTAATTATTCTTCAGTTCTGAAGAGGCCTGTAGAGGCTTGAATAGGCTGACGGGATACCTGAGACGTTGCTTAAGTTCGAATGCGATGCACTGCTGCCAGCGACACAGTCTTGGATTGTAAAAACTCTAGTCTTGCCATCTGGAAGTTCATGCTACACGGATGAATCAAAACAAGAAGACAGAGTGAATCTAGAGGTCTACATTGAGAACCCCCGACTGCCTGACTATTATAAGGTCCTACAGGCAAAGATCCGGGAGAATAAATCACGGAAGCGAATTAATAACGTACGCGAATAATTAAATCGTGGAAGCGAACAAAGCGTATAAGCGAATTAATCGCTGAAGGGAATAAACGACGGAAGGGAAAAAATCGCAGAAGCGAATAAATCGCGAAAGCGAATAAATCGCGAAAGCAAATAAATCGCGAAAGCAAATAAATCGCGATAGCGAATAAATCGCGAAAGCGAATAAATCGCGGAAGCGAATAAGTCATGGAAGCGGTTAAATCGAGAAAGCGAATAAATCGCGGAAGCGAATAAATTCTGAAAGCTATTAAATCGCGAAAGCGAATAAATCGCGAAACCGAATAAATCACGGAAGGAAAAAAATTGCGGAAGCGAAAAAAATTGCGGAGGCGAGTAATTCGCGGAAGCGAATAAATCGCGGAAGCTAATTAATCGCGAAAGCGAATAAATCGCGGAAGCAAATAAATCGTGGAAGCGAATAAATCGCGAAAGCGAAAAAATTGCAGAGGCGAATAATTCGCGGAAGCTAATAAATTCTGGAAGCTATTAAATCGCGAAAGCGAATAAATCACGGAAGGGAAAAAATCGCGGAAGCGAAAAAATTGCGGAGGCGAGTAATTCGCGGAAGCGAATAAATCGAGGAAGCTTATTAATCGCGAAAGCGAATAAATCGCGAAAGCGAATCAATCGCGAAAGCGAAAAAATCGCGAAAGCGAAAAAATCGCGAAAGCGAATAAGTCGCGAAAGTGAATAAATCGCTGAAGCGAATAAATCACGGAAGGGCAAAAAATCACGGAAGCGAAAAAATTGCAGAGGCGAATAATTCGCGGAAGCTAATAAATCGCGGAAGCGAATAAATCGCTGAAATGAATAAATCGCGGAAGCGTTCAAATTGCACAAGCGAATAAATCGCGGATGCCAATAAATCGCGAAAGCGAATAAATCGCGAAAGCGAATAAATCGCGAAAGCGAATAAATCGCGAAAGCGAATAAATCGCGAAAGCGAATAAATCGCGGAAGCGAATAAATCGCGAAAGCGAATAAATCGCGAAAGCGAATAAATCGCGAAAGCGAATAAATCGCGAAAGCGAATAAATCGCGGAAGCGAATAAATCGCGAGAGCGAATAAATCGCGGAAGCGAATAAATCGCGAAAGCGAATAAATCGCGGAAGCGAACAAATCGCGGAAGTGAATAAATCTCGCAAGCACAAGCGTATATGTATAAATCGCACAAGCGTATAAATCACACAAGCGATACATCGCAGAACCGTGAAAATCGCGCAAAGGCTTGAATGTCTGCCTATGACATTGACCGTCTGGGTTCAAATCCTGGCAAAAACATCAGCACTGATTATCCCCTCCTTATTCTGCCGACATTTGTGAAGTACTATGCCATGTAAAAGCTTCTCCCCAAAGAGGTATCGCATTGCTGCACGCCGCACAGTGGGAGAAAAATCGAAAAAAGTCGAGTATCCCCGAAACAAGGCGAGATATTGTAGACCTCAAGAGGACTTTTTTTAGGGATTTTTGAGCACTGTGCAAGTGGAGCAAGTGGAAATCGGACCACAAACGAAGTTTTGGCAGTTCCAACAAAATTTTCAAAATAAGGAGGTGACCAAATTTAAAGGCCTGGCAAAAGGCGCCCGGACTATCTAGAGCTTTTAAATTTTGCACACAATCTCGAGAAGACCTTGGCTCTAACTGTTCCATTTCTAATTCCAATTTCAATGAGATATTTCTACATATTCTCATACGGTATATTTTTTACTATTTTCTCCCACTATGAGCCGCCCGGTCTCGCCTATGAAAAGAAGGCCCCTTATCATTTAGCTTAAACTTGAATCGGTCAGCACTCATTGATATGTAAGAAGTTTGCCTCCGCTCCCCAATGGAATGTTCTTGACCAAATTTCCCTTTGCATTCTATCCTCTAGTTTCTAAACTCTTAGAGATATCTACAGACATTTTTCTTGGAGCGTTACCTTTTAAATGTGTTTGCAGATTCTTGGGGTTAACCATAAGATACCTTTGGTTTAACTTGTCTTCCAGCCTCAACTAAAACCTCAAGCAAAGGCAAGGTCATGTGCGTCCATATGTGTATGGTTTATTAATGATGCCAAATATTTGGGGGGATGTCTATATGTATGAACAATTTGAAGGATATGCTAACCCACAATGGTTTACAAGCCAACCAGCTCTTTTTTGTTCTGCGAGATGCCCAAAAGTGTTTGGCAACAAAAGGTTATGCTTTTAATTCATACAACTTGGCAGACTTGTTTGTAGCTCCGTCTGTCTGTCTGTCTGGTAAACCTTTTTGTGGCTATTGTTGTCCATATTAAGCTATTTAAGGATAAGAGGCTAAGGACAATCATTGTACTCCAGGAAGTTAAAATAACTCCCCGAAGTTGGTAGGTAGTTGCTTAAATTGTGGCCAGGCCACAAAAAATGACAGGTAGATGTGTAATGTACGTGGCCATTTTGTTTGGTGTGATATTGCCCTCTAGGGCAGGTTAAGGACTAGAAAAAACTTAAACTTGTTTTGTTTTTTTTGTGAAAATGTTGACCGCAACAAAAGACATGTCACATAACATGTCACACGCCATGTAACAACAAAATTCACAGTAAACCTAAAGACGAATGGAGCAGGCACTTGATTTGGTGTATCAGCAAGGTTGGTAGATACATTGATAGCTGCTAAGAGCAGGTGTGGTCCCAGGAGTGTAAAAGTTTTGTATTAACCGGCAAGCAGAGAAAACCAACTAAACTTTTGCTAGGTCTGTCTTCTTCGGACAAAATATGGTAGAACAGAGTTTATTTAATCTGACCCCATCAAATTTGGTTAGCAATGGCCTGGTATTTTTTGTGGAAATTATTTTCGTAACTTAAAAATGCTTCATTTTTTGGAAAGTTAAAAATTTTCCATTCTTTTCCTCGAAAGTTTTTTTAATTGTTTTTTCTCATTTGTAACTTTTCGTAAACCTCAAATTTCATTTCCCATAAATAGATCATCTTCTCGTTACTTTGCCCATGTGTTTGGCAACAAACATAAAATTCACATAAACCGCTTAATGAACACAGGAAGTCATAGCCTATCTCTTTCTCTTTACTTCTCTCTTTCTAGCAAAACGGAAGTCTAGATGGCGTGTCAGGCCATCATTTTAATGATGGAGAAGGTGAGCAGTCTGCTATGTTGATGATCACCCATTTACAACTAGATGGACCTACCGGAGAGGTACTAGAGGAGACTAGACAGACCGGCTGGCTAGCTGGCTGTGAAGACTCGTGCGCATGTTGTTATTAAAACTCATTAAAAATAAACTAAAAGTACTTAAAGCCGACACCGAGTGTGTAGTTGGCGTTCCCCTTCCCATTTAAGATAATAGGTGCTGTTAAACAAATAACGAAAGAGGCTGATGCTGATGATTGCTAACATCAGGCAACAGAGCACATACAACAGAAATTTGAAGCCGCACAAGTCGTTGCTGCTATTGCTACTCCCTTGGTTTTCGTCTTCTTTTGAGAGTATGGCAAAAATCTTTTAGTTTTTATGAGGTGTTGTGCCTGTGCCTAGATGCGAGCTTCACCTTAATGATGGTGTTTTAATCGATTGCAATGAAATTTAATAACAGCCAACTATTTTTTTTTTTTTTTTTAAATAATCTAAACATGAAATGTAAGGCAAAGTTGTTGCTATCAATCCACAAACGGCTTTTCGTTATGGCACTTCTTCTTAGTCAAGTTCAGAACATGCAAACACTTTGCCCTTAGTCTGTTCTAGATCACCATGAACACTATATGAAGTCGAAGGGGAGAAGAAGTTGAAAAAAATCGTTTCAGACTAAATCACCAAAGCTTTCAAATTATGGCTACTGTTCATAATTTTTTAAAATGGAAGCATTGAGAGTGGCTTTATTATATATTCAAATTTTTTTGTTTGATCATAGTTTTGTAGAATTTTTAGGAACTTCTAAATTGTTTAAGATTTATGATCAGAACCCTTTTCGATATTATGATGGAGCACGCAAAATATTTTTTTTGTTTGGTTATGAGATTGGGTCACGCCAAGTTTTGTGTATGATGTTGAGATTCGTGGAAGTGCATAGTGGATGGTATACTACTTCAGTCATTCCGTTTGCAAATTTTGCCCCTGAACATTCCACCAAGGAACAGGGGCAAACTTCTCACATATCAATGAGTGCAGTGCGATTCAAGTTTAAGCTCAATGATAAGGGGCCTCCTCTTTATAGCCGAGTCCGAAGGGCGTGCCGCAGTGCGACACCTCTTTGGAGAGAAGTTTTTACATGGCATAGTACCTCACAAATGTTGCCAGCATTAGAAGGGGAAACCACCGCTGAAAAATGTTTTTCCTGATGGTCTTGCCAGGATTCGAACCCAGGCGTTCAGCGTCATAGGCGGACATGCTAACCTCTTCGCTACAATGGCCTCCTATATCGGTCCATACGGCAACTATATCCAAATCTGGACTGATTTGGGCCAAGTTGCAAAAAAATGTCGAAGAGCCTAACACAACTCACTGTCCCAAATTTCGGCGACATCGGAAAATAAATGCGCTTATTATGGGCCTAAGACCCTAAATCGGCGGATTGTTCTATATGGCAGCTATATCCAAATCTACACCTATCTGAGCCAAATTGAAGAAGAATGTCGAAGGGCCTAACATAACCCAGTGTCCCAAATTTCGGCGACATCGGACAATAAATGCGCTTTTATGGGCCTAAAACCTTAAATCGGTCTAATGGTAGCTATATGCAAATCTGGATCGATCTAGGCCAAATTGCAGAAATATGTCGAGGGGCTTAACTTAACGCACTGTCCCAAATATCGGCGACATCGGACAATAAATGCGCCCTTTATGGGGCCAAACCTTAAATCAGGAGATCGGTTTATAAGGCAGCTATATGCAAATCTGGATCGATCTAGGCCAAATTGCAGAAATATGTCGAGGGGCTTAACTTAACGCACTGTCCCAAATTTCGGCGACATCGGACGATAAATGCGCCTTTTATGGGCCTAAAACCTTAAATCGAGAGATCGGTCTATATGGCAGCTATATTCAAATCTGGACCCATCTGAGCCAAATTGAAGAAGAATTCAATCTTCAATACTAGAGCCAAAATCTGTAGAATATACTTGTAAATTTTCATTTTCACGTATACATGTCCAGAAATTACATTTCTATAGAAATTAAACTTTAAATGGAAGATTCGATAAATTTCAATAACTTTCACAACATGATATGCCTTTCCGCAATTCCCTTGCTTTATCGTAACACAACTAACCACAACCCACCTCAACTTAACAGAACTCTATACCTCAACTTCTACCACTTTCTTTAGTTCTCGCATTTTCTTCAATCCGTTCGGTCGTGGAGTGTAGTGGTTTAGTGTATTTCTAAAAATAATCATATTAAAAGAACATTGTTTGTTATAAAATGCATAGAAAACGTTAGTGCTTTAGCCGATCTATCGATGTATGTGAAAAAATTGTGACAAATTCAATGTTATTTTATTAAAAACAGTGTTTTAATTTGTGCAAATTTCACTGGCATTGCCTTGCATTTTATGTGTTCTATACTGGTGGTGTGTTTACAACATGGCAGACGATTGTGGTGAATTGATAAACGTAAACAAAAGGTGACTTTGCTTGGTGTGTGCGAGTGTGAGGTATGTATGCAAATCATTCACAATAGTATTGCTTTGTTTTTGGTAGAGAGAAGGAGACAGAATAATTTAGGTGGGCATGGAATGTTATAAAAAATAAAGGGGCATGCATTAACAACGGTGCTATTGCAAATTAAAGATTTAAGGGTTTATACATTAATACTACTCATATGGGTGAAATTATTTCTTTGTATTGCTTAAGAGGTTTTGATATTAATAGTTTTTTCCTTATGTTGGGCTTCGTCAGCGAGTAAAATTTTCTCTGAAGACAAAATTGCTATAAAATTCTTTTATATAAAAATCAATTTGTGTTTGTATGTTTGTATATTTGTATGTTTGTATATTTGTATGTTTGTTAGTTTGTTTGTGTGTGTGTTTGTGGGTTTGTAAATTTGTTTATTCCGTATAACTCAAAAACGGCTCAACCGATATCTTTGAAATTTTCGCTGATTGTGGAGATTGGTCCGAAAGAAGCAATAGGCTGTTTAATTTATTGATATCGGTAGGGGGGCGGACACTCCCCCTTACCCTAAAAGTACGATCCCAAAATAAAAGTGAACCGTTCGGGACAATATGGGATTCAAATGAAAGGTATTCAGGAGAAGACTACGCTTTTCTACTCAAAATTCGATCCAAGTAACTAGGGGGCCGCCTCGAGCCAAAAACCCCCTAAAATAGGTTTTTTTTGGACGATCATGACAATATGGGACTCAAATGAAAGGTATTCGGGAGTAGATTTCAAAAATGGTCACGAAGCAGAAAAAGGCTTTCTAGTTTGTTGGACTCTTCCCCGTTACCCCAAAAGCACCACTTAAAATCAAAAGTGGACCGATAGGGATAATATGGGTATCAAATGAAAGGTATTATTGAAGAGTAGAGTGCGAATATGGTTTTAAAAATTGGGTCCAAGTACCCAAAAAGTCGTCCCAACCCCAAAACAGCACTAAACTGACAAATTGAACGTTCATGTCAATATGGGGCTCAAATAAAAAGTATGCAGGAGTAGATAACGAATCTGGCAAACAAATTCATGTCGTAGTATAGAGGGTCACACCACTCCCTAAATAACGCCAAAAAAGGGCACATTAGCCAATCACTGCTATATGGAGCTCAGTTTGTTTGTTCCGTATGGACAGAAAAAGGGTAGAATTGATTTCCTCGAAATTTTCGCATATTGTGTAGGTTGGTCTGGAAGGAAACAAAGGCTTTATAATTTTTCGACATTGGAAGGGGGGGCGGACCCTCCCCCTTACCCCAAAAACGTCACCCAAAACCAAAAGTAGAGCGATTGGGACAATATGGGTATCAAAGGAAAGGTATTGGAGATTGAAATGCTAATATTGTATTAAAATTGGAGTCTAAGTACACATCGGGCCGCCTCAAACCCCAAAACCTCCCAAACAGAGATATTGGACGTTCATGTCAATATGGGGCTCAAATTAAAGGTAATCAGGAGTAGATTTCGAATCTGGCAAACAAAGTCAGATCGATGTTTAGGGGGTCAACCTACCCCCCAAAAAAGCTCCAAATGGGCATAAGACCCATTATGACTATATGGGACTCGGCTGAATCTATTTTCTTAAAATTTTCACAGCTTGTGTTAGTTTGTCTGGAAGGCGACAAAACCTATATAATTCTCTAAAGACAAAATTTCTATGAAATTTTCTCAAAAGAAAAAATTTTTATGAAATTTTCTCTAAAGTATAAATTTCTATGAAATATTCTCTAAAGAAAAAATTTCTATGAAATTTTCTCTAAAGAAAAAATTTCTATGAAATTTTCTCTAAAGAAAAAATTTCTATGAAATTTTCTCTAAAGAAAAAATTTCTATTAAATTTTCTCTAAAGAAAAAAATTTCTATGAAATTGTTTTATTTTATTTTATTTTATTTTATTTTATTTTATTTTATTTTATTTTATTTTATTTTATTTTATTTTATTTTATTTTATTTTATTTTATTTTATTTTATTTTATTTTATTTTATTTTATTTTATTTTATTTTATTTTATTTTATGTTATTTGTGTTTTATTTTATTTTTTTTTTATTTTATTTTTTTATTTTTTTTTTATTTTATTGTTTTTTGTTTAATTTTGCTTTATTTTATTTTATTTTTTTTTATTTTATTTTATTTTATTTTATATTATTTTATTTTATGTTATTTTTATTTTATTTTATTTTATTTTATTTTATTTTATGTTATTTGTGTTTTATTTTATTTTTTTTTTTATTTTATTTTTTTATTTTTTTTTTATTTTATTGTTTTTTGTTTAATTTTGCTTTATTTTATTTTATTTTTTTTTATTTTATTTTATTTTATTTTATTTTATATTATTTTATTTTATGTTATTTGTGTTTTATTTTATTTGTGTTTTATTTTATTTTTTTATTTTTTTTTTATTTTATTGTTTTTTGTTTAATTTTGCTTTATTTTATTTTATTTTTTTTTTATTTTATTTTATTTTATTTTATATTATTTTATGTCATTCCTTTTTATTTCATTTCATTTCATTTCATTTCATTTTATTTTAATTTATTTTATTTTATTTTATTTTATTTTATGTTATTTGTGTTTTATTTTATTTTATTTTTTTTTTTATTTAATTTTTTTTTATTTTATTGTTTTTTGTTTAATTTTGCTTTATTTTATTTTTTTTATTTTATTTTATTTTATTTTATTTTATATTTTTTAATTTTATTTTATTTTATTTTATTTCATTTCATTTCATTTCATTTCATTTTATTTTATTTTATTTTATTTTATTTTATTTTATTTTATTTTATTTTATTTTATTTTATTTTATTTTATTTATTTTATTTTATTTTATTTAAATTTTCATTTTATATTATTTTTTATTTTATTTTATTTTATTTAATTTTTTTTTTGCTTTTTTTTTTTATTCCTTTCTTAAGTCCATCAATGCTTGTTGTAGGGTTTTATTATTCTCCTTTCATCTAACGAAACATAATTTCGAAAGCTTTAATGCTCCATATAATTTATTTAATAAAAATATGCCGATTTTAGGACCACTTAATACTCCAAGTTTCCATGCCACGAACGATATGCAAATTTTCCTTAAAAAATTACAGTTCTTAATACAAAAATCCGAAACCTAACTGTATTTTTCTTATTAAACATTTCGGCTCTAATTGATCATTTTCGAAAAAAAAGATCTGTGGTGTCTGGCCCAATAACCTTGAAATGCTTTGTATTTGCCCAACACATAGAGATAGTCAGAAAAACTGCTGCTGCTCCTTTCCATTGCCCATTGAGTGTGTGTAGAATTTTAAAATAATTTTCTCTTAAATATGGAGTTAAATGATTTCTAAGGAGGCAGGGCAGCGAAATGCTCATAAATATCTCCTTCATTTGCCACTGCGTGATTCATGCCAATCCAATCGTAGGAATTTCAAATATTTTTCAAAAACGTTTTGTCTGCTTTTAGCAGTCTTTGGCTGTGGCATACTAAGCAAAAAAAAGGAAAGTTTTGCTTAAGGTTGGTTTAGGGGGTTTTTGTGTTTTTTTTCTGCAGGCGGCAATATCGCTCAAACGTTGTTTGAAGCAAATCCATCAAATCATCAAAATGTATTTAAGGCTTCACAGAGAGACAGCTGCTGCCTACTACTGTTTATGGGGGCTAATGGTGCTGCTGCTTTTGCCCATCAACGAGTTGGCAAAGGACTGCGTCGGCTAATCATTAAAACAATAGCCCCAATGTGGCACCTTATTTTGCCAAAAGCAAGTCTTTAAGCTCTTCACTTCACTTTCATCGTTTACAAATATTCGCTTCATCATCATCTGAGTTATTTGGCAGTGACCCTTTTTGTTTTTCGCTTTTTTGATTGACTGGCCCTGTGTGATGTTGATGGTGGGAGCTTTTGATCATCCACTGGAAATATGTCAAAAACCGCTAGTTTTAAGAGCAGCCAAAAAAGTTGGACAAAAATCTGTGATTTGATCGCCAACGCCATGACCAGTAGCATTTTTCTGCTGCCACTTGGCTCAAAGAAATGAAAAGAGCCGCCTAAATGTTGTCCCCCCCACCCCCTAAGCATTTGTTATGATTTAGCCAAAGTTTGGCAATTCCTTGTTGGCGGTTTTATATCAAAGGCTCAGAGGTTACGATGATATGGCTTAAATTGCAATATTAGAAATTAAGTAGGGAAGGAATTTTGTGACATGTTATCATTTGGTGATGTGATTTTGTGTGCAGATTCTTAAACCATCAAAAAATGGGGAGAACTCCTTGTCTTGTAGTTTGCCTATATATAAATAGATCTTCTTGAGGCGAAAGAGTTTTAATTGAAATTTCTCTAAAGACATATTTTGAACTAAGTTTTCTTAAAGACAAAATTATAGCCAATTGTTCTCTAATGACATTGTTTTGATAAAATTTACATAAACGACAATATTTTACCAAGACAGCGACAAAATTCCATTTGATTTTCCCAAAAAACAAAAATTGTTGTACAATTTTGCAAATATGAACCGATATGGCCTGTTTGCAATCCCCAACAACCTACATCAAAAAGAAGTTTCTGTGCAAAATTTTGAGCGGCTAGCTTTACGAGTTCTACCGTTATCCTGATTTCGACCGACGGAGGGACGGACATGGGGTATATGAAGGACAACATTTTTATTAAGTTCGCTATTATGGCTGGTCAAAGGGGAATGAATCGAGCTAATGACCATGATAGTGTATATCGTATCACCAGCATTTGATGGATTTAGTTGATTACTGAAAACAGATGGGTTTGATCACAGACAACACGCCTTTGGCATACGTTTCTAGCGTGGATTATGCTATCAACAGCACCGTAGTGTTGCTCTCTAACCTGATGTCTGAAAGGCCTACAGTTCGAAGCCTGTGAATATACAGCGTCAAATTTAAATCCAAATGGAAATTTTATATTGGGTTTTTTATACCCATCACCATAGGATGAGAGCATGCTAATCTAGTCATTCCGTTGTAACACCTTGAAATATTGATTTGCGACCCCATAAAATATATAAATTCCTCATCGTCTCGGCATTCTGATCTAGCCATGTCCGTCCATCCATCCGTCGTTTGTCGAAATCACGATGGCGGTCGAACGTGTAAAGCTAGCCGCTTGAAATTTTTCACAGATACTTCTAACTGTAGGTCGTTGGGGACGTCAAATGGGTAGTATCGGTTCCGATTTGGATACAGTCCTCCTACAAACAGATCTCCCGATTTTACTTCTTGAGCCCCTGGAAGCCGCAATTTCTATTATGACTTTTAACAACCAAATACGGTCCAAATCGGTCTATAACCTGATACAGCTCCCATATAAACCAATTCATGATTTGATTTCTTGAGACTTTACAAGCCGCAATTTTTGTCCGATTTGGCTGAAATTTGGCACATGGTGTTCCGTTATAACTTCCAACAAATGTGCCAAGGGTATGGTCCGAACCGGTCTAAGACCTGATATAGCTCCTATGTAAGCCGGTCCTT
Organism: Stomoxys calcitrans; assembly: GCF_963082655.1. Lineage (NCBI taxonomy): Eukaryota > Metazoa > Arthropoda > Insecta > Diptera > Muscidae > Stomoxys > Stomoxys calcitrans. The sequence goes on from NC_081553.1 coordinate 209,258,767, forward strand.
TGCCCCTTCAACCAAATTTATTTTGTATAAATTTTTAGCAGAATCCATGGGAGTGGGTTCCCATGATTCGGGCCGGCCTAACTTAACACGCTTTTACTTGTTATACTCACCACCGAAGGATGGGGGTCTATTCACTTTGTCATTCCGTTTGCAATACATCGAAATATTCATTTCCGACCTTATAAAGTATATATACTCTTGATCAGCGTGAAAATCTAAGACGATCTAGCCATGTGCGTCAGTCTGTCCGTCTGTTTGTTGAAATCACGCTACAGTCGTTAAAAATAGAGTTATTGAGCTGAAACTTTGCACAGATTCTTTTTTTGTCCATAAGCAGGGAAGATAGGCTATATCGGACTATATACTGATATAGCCCCCATATAGACCGATCTGCCAATTAATGGTCTAAGGCCCATAAAAGCCACATTTACTATCCGGTTTTGCTGAAATTTGGGACAGTTTCAGATTTAGGGTCTTAGGCCCATATAGACCGATCCGCCGATTTAGGGTCTTAGGTCCATAACAGCCATATTTACTATCCGGTTTTGCTAAAATTTGGGACAGTTTCAGATTTAGGGTCTTAGGCACATAAAAGGCGTATTTATCATCCGATTTTGCCATAATTTAGGACAGTGAGTTTTGTTAGGTCCTTCGACATCCCTCTTCAAAATGGCGAGGATCGGTCAAGATTTGAATATAGCTGCCATATAGACCGATCTCTCGATGTAAGGTTTTGGGCCCATAAAAGGCGCATTTATTGTCCGATTTCGCCGAAATTTGGGACAGTGAGTTGTGTTGGGCTCTTCGAAAACTTTATGCAATTTGGTTTAGATCGGTTCCGATTTAGTTTTATGGGTGCCATATAGACCGATATCTCGATGTAAGGTTTTGGGCCCATAAAAGACGCATTTATTGTCCGATGTCACCGAAATTTGGCACAGTGAGTTGTGTTAGGTACTTCGACATCCCTCTTCAAAATGGCGAGGATCGGTCCAGATTTGAATATAGCTGCCATATTTGGCAGCTTTATACAACTTTATGCAGTTTGGCCTAGATCGGCTCAGATTTTGATATAGGTGCCATATAGACCGGTCTCTCGATTTAAGGTCTTGAGCCTAAAAAAGGCGCATTTATTGTCCGATTTCGCCGAAATTTGGGACAGTGAGTTGTGTTGGGCTCTTCGACATACCTCTTCAAAATGGCGAGGATCGGTCCAGATTTGAATATAGCTGCCATATAGACCGAACTCTCGATGTAAGGTTTTGGGCCCTTAAAAGGCGCATTTATTGTCTGATTTCGCCGACATTTGGGACAGTGGGTTGTGTTAGGCTCTTCGACAACTTTATGCAATTTGGCCTAGATCGGTTCCGATTTTAATATAGGTGCCATAAAGACCGATCTCTCGATTTAAGGTCTTGAGCCTATAAAAGGCGCATTTATTGTCCGATCTCGCCGAAATTTGGGACAATGAGTTGTGTTAGGCCCTTCGACATCCCTCTTCAAAATGTTGAGGATCGGTCCAGATTTGAATATAGCTGCCATATAGACCGATATCTCGATGTAAGGTTTTGGGCCCATAAAAGGCGCATTTATCGTCCGATTTCGCCGAAATTTGGAACAGTGAGTTGTGTTAGAGCTTTCGACATACGTCTTCAATTTGGCTCAGATCAGTTCAGTTTTGGATATAACTGCCATATAGACCGATCTATCGATTCAAGGTTTTGGGCACATTAAACACGTATTTATTATCCGATGCCGCCAAGATTTGGGACAGTGAGTTGTGTTAGGCACTTCGACATACCTCTTCAATTTGGCTCAGATCAGTTCAGTTTTGGATATAACTGCCATATAGACCGATCTTTCGATTCAAGGTTTTGGGCTCATTAAACTCTTATTTATTGTCCGATGCTGCCAAGATTTGGGACAGTGAGTTGTGTTAGGCCCTTAGACATCCCTCTTTTAGTTGGCCTAGATCGGTTCAGATTAGGATATAGCTGACACATAGGCCGATCTTTCGATTTAAAGTCTTGGTCCCATAAAAGGCGCATTTATAATCCGATTTCACTGAAATTTGACACAATGACTTATGTTAGGCTGTTTGCCATCAGTGTCGTTCAGATCAGTTTATATTTGGATATAGCTACCAAAAAGACCAATGCAAATCGGACCATATTTCGATATTTTGGGTTGCCCAAAAAGTAATTGCGGATTTTTCATATAGTCGGCGTTGACAAATTTTTTCACAGCTTGTGACTCTGTAATTGCATTCTTTCTTCTGTCCGTTATCAGCTGTTACTTTTAGCTTGCTTTAGAAAAAAAATGTAAAAAAAGTATATTTGATTAAATTTCAATCTAAGTTTTATTAAAAATGCATTTACTTTCTTTTAAAAAATCCGCAATTACTTTTTGGGCAACCCAATAGCTGCTATGGGAGAATACATTATGAATTTTTCACTAGATTATGAGGAAAGCTGGTTTACATATATACCCGAGGTGGTGGGTATCCAGAGTTCGGCTCGTCCGAACTAAACACATTTTTTCTTGTTTTTTTTTATGTTTTCTTAAGAAAAACTTAAAGTTTGTCTTAAGACTGAGGTAAAATTTTCTCTTAAAATAGAATTCTGTTAAGACAAAAATTTTCTCTAAAGAATTTTTAGGATAAGGTAAGAATAATGATTGCTAATTCCAATAAAATTTTCTCTAAACGAAAAACTTAAAAAACAAAGTTTTTCTTCAGACAAGTTTGTAGCAAAATTTTCCCAAGGAGCAAAAAATGTTTTCTAACATCAAAATTTCCATAGTAGTAAAAATTTCTTTTAAGAAAATTTTAAAATGACATTTTTTCTAAACATGAAATTTTTATAAAATTAAAAAATTTTTAATCTTTCCCTTGAGTCAGAATATTGGAAAAATTTTCTCTTACGACAAAGCTTAAGTGAAATTTCCCTAATGACAGCATTTTAGAAAAATTTTCTTTTTTGAAGACAAAATGTTTTTTTTTTATATTTTAAGGAAATACAAAATTTTAGTATAAATATCTCTTGAGTCAAAATTTCAATGAAAATTTCTCCAAAGATAATAAATTGTTTTCCTGAAGACAAATTTTGGAACACGGTGACTTCCAAAATTTGTCTTCAGGAAAACAATATTTTATTTTTGGGGAAATTTTCATTGAAATTTTGGCCCGAACGCCTGGGTTTAACGGTGGTTATCCTCCTGCTAAAGCCGGTGTGAGGTATCCTGCTATGTTTAAATTTCTCTACCGAGTGATGTCGCTATGTCGGCAAAAAAGGCCCGTTATCATTGAGCTTGAAACTTTAGTAGGACTGCACTCACTGATATGTGATACCCAGTTCCTTAATGGAATGTTTAGGAAATTAAGTATTTAATAGTAGTAAAGAAAATCTTTTGTTAAATTTCTACTTTAAAAAATTTTAAGAATATGACCTTAAGACAAAATTATGATGAATTTTTTTACGTATACAGGAATTTAGGCCGGTCAGACTTAATTTCATTTTTGCTTCTGCACAAACCCAAACCGGCAACATGTTGTCCCTTGACCAACCTAACTAACGTATGAAGAATTGTCTTGTGTTAACTTGAGAAGCTCAAAATGTAACTTCAAATATTAATGGCATGAAGTCAAAATCGTAATGTTCTCATGTTTATGGGACAGAAAAACAATTAAGTTTTCTCAACATTTTATGTTGTACATATGCTACTGTAATGTGTGGTCAAAGTGTGGACGGTGAGACAGACAGACGGACAGAGTGGAGTAATGAAGGTGGCCCAAAACGAACATTTGGCTAAGCCCATCAAGATGGTTAAATTTGAGAGGCCACAAAAGGAAAACAAAAACAGTTAAAGCGAAAACCAGCAGACAATTTATGTGAATGCAATACCTCATTGAAGACTTATATCATGAGCTGCTCATTTTTCGTCTAAAACTCTGGAGCTAATGACAGAGGAGTTGATGAGTTTATGTCCTTCGGTTAAAGAGAAGCAAGAGCAAATATTTTGTTTGTGGGCAGACTTTCTTTTGTTGCCATTCACAATGGGCATGGGGTAAGATGTAACTTAAAGCTGCCAGTTGGTCTGCAAGTATTTTAAACAACTTTAACTTCATTAACTGACCACTGATTAATGCGTCAGATGTCAGTGGCAATGGCTTAGGAGAATTGCATTGTAGGGAAGATGTACTGGGCAACAGATGCAACTGTTCAGTTACAGCACCATTGGCAGCAATGCCAAACCATTACCAAAAATTTAAAAAAAAAGTGTCCCTATGTGCCTCCTTTATGACACAAATGTTGGAAAAGTAGGTGCAATCCACTTTTCAAAAAATCTTATGAACGGACAGAGAGACAGACCGAACATGAATGAAATTTCGAAATCCAATAAGAATGGTGATTTGATGTGGATCTAGGGGGGTCTTTACATATAAGAGCTCTGCCAGAACACGGATTTTGGAAAACTTTGTGTAACCCATGTTTCAAATAACAGCGAAATCTTTGTTGGTTTCTCTGTCGAGAAGAGCTCATGAAAGCCAAAGATGGCAAAACACACACCAACCACTATGGGACGCGTTTCGTCTTTGGTTAGAAGACTTTTCGACCATATTTCGCCTCTAGAGGCGAAATCTTATAAACGGACAGGCAGACAGACTGATCATGAATGAAAATTCGATGTCTAATAAGTAATGTGATTTGATTTGGAGTCCATAGATACGAGAGCTCTAGTAGTTTTAATGTGGGGTTTTTAATGTGGGGTTTTCAAATTTCATCCAAAATAAAGGCTTTTAAATCCGAAATTTTTCCCATCAACTTTTGTTATAGCCTACCTTAAGATAAATGTTTTCTTTAATGGGATATTTCATGTAAATTGTACAACCATAAGTCATTACAGCTTCCGTTTTTTCCAAAGGTGGACACTTACGCAAATAATGACACATCATTTAGAGCCGTTCGTACGAATAACCCAACTATGAACTCTTACATGGACATAAATATTCTGTCCTGTGTCCGGTCATAATTATGACCATGTAAAACATGGGCCAAAGCCCCATATTAGTTGGTCCGTCACATGGAGCATCATTAGCCTGCAAAAGCTCCCCTACGAAATGAGAAAACAAAATTTGCAAATGAAATTCATTTAAGAGGGTCTCCACAAGAAGTGAGGAAAGGGCATTAAATTTACAAATTTGCCCAAGAGCATTGCATGAAGAAACAATGGAGATACTTCTCTTATGTCAATGAGTACAGTCGGATTCAGGTTTAAGCTCAGTGCAATTGAGGTTTAAGCTCTTAACCCGTACGGTGTGCCACGGATCGAAACCAATCAGTAGAGGTAAGGTTAGGTTGGCGGGCAAGCGATAGGCGATCGATTTAAGCCATATTTGGCACTGTTGTTGGATAAAATTGCTCCCTCTTGAGGCTCAAGAAATCAAATCTGAATATGGATGCATACGGGACCTATATAAGGTTACGAAACAATTTGGCCCATGCCTGGCACAATTATCACAGTTGTTAGGAGTCGCAATAAAACGCCACGTGCAAAATTTCAGCCAAATTGGTCAAAAATTACGCCCTCTAGTGCCTCAAGAAGTCTAATTGGGAGACCGGTTCATTTGTGACCTATATCAGGTTATGGGCCAATTTGAAAAATGCACGGCACAGTAGTTGAAAGTCTTAAAAAAACGCCACGTGCAAAATTTTCAACCAAATCGGTCAAAAATTACACCCTCTAGTGCATCAAGAAGTCTTTTTTGGAGACCGGTTCAGGTGTGACCTATATCAGGTTATGGGCCAATTTGAAAAATGCACGGCACAGTAGTTGAAAGTCATTACAAAACTCCACGTGCAAATTTTCAACCAAATCAGATGAGAATTGGGCCCTCTATAGGCTCAAGAAGCCAAATCGCAAGATCGGTTCATATGGGTCCTATATCAGGTTATGGACCAACTTGGACCATGGCTGGGACAATTGTTCGAAGTCTTAACTTAACGCCACTTGTAAATTTTCAGCCAAATCGGATCAAAAATACCCTTCTAGACACTCAAGAAGACAAATCGGTTTATACGGGACCTATATCAGGTTATGGACCAGTTTGAACCATGCCTTGCACAGTTGTTGGAAGTGGCAAAATGCCACTTGGAAAATTTTGGCCAAATTTGATAAGAATTGAGCCCGCTAGAGGCTCAAGAAATCAAGTCGGGAAATCGGTTCATGTGGGATCTATGGTTGCCCAAAAAGTAATTGCGGATTTTTCATATAGTCGGCGTTGACAAATTTTTTCACAACTTTTGACTCTGTAATTGCATTCTTTCTTCTGTCAGTTATCAGCTGTTACTTTTAGCTTGCTTTTCATTCTAAGTTTTATTAAAAATGCATTTACTTTCTTTTAAAAAATCCGCAATTACTTTTTGGGCAACCCAATATATCAAATTTGAACCATGCCCGGGATCGTTATTAGAAGTCATAACAAAACGCCACGTGCAATATTTCAGCCAAAAAAGGATAAGAATTGCATCCTCTAGAGGCTCAAGATATCAAATCGGGTGATCAGTTCATAAGTATGCCTGGCACTGTTTTTGAAAGTCATAACAAAACGCCATGGGAAAAAACAATTCCAGCTAAATTGGATAAGAAATGCGCCTTCTAAACGTTCAAGAAGTCAAATCGTGAGATCGGTTCATATGAGACTTATATCAGGTTATGTACAAATCTGGACCACCCCTGACACAGTTGTTGGAAGTCATCGTTTTTGCCAAATCGGATAAGAATAACGGCCCTCTAGAGGCTCAAGAAGTCAAATCGGAAGATGGGTTCACATGGGAGCTATGTCAGGTTATGGAAAAATTTGGACCACGCCTGCCACAGTTATTGGAGGTCAAAATAAAACGCCAAGTTCTAATTTTCTGCCTAATCGGAGAAGAATTGCGCCCTCTGGAGCTTAAAAAAGTGGAATCGGGAGAACGGTTTATATGGAAGCTATATCGAAACAAAACTATGACGCCGAACGCTTGGGTTCAAATCTCGGCGTGAACATCAACAAAATTTTTCGGCGGTGTTTATCCCCTTGCTGTTTGCTCCATTTCTAAGGTATCATGTCAAGTATACACTTTTCTAGTAAGTGGTGTCGTTATGCTGCACGCCGTTCGGCCACAGCATAAAAAGGAGGCCCCTTATGGTGGAGGTTAAAACTGTAATCATTGATATGAGAGAAGTACCCCCTGTTCCTTAATGGAATGTCCATGGAAAATTAAATAAGTATATCGAAACATGGACCGATTTGGCCGATTTTCAATCCCAACCGGTCAATACTAATAAAAAGTATTTCTGCAAAATTTCAAGCGCCTAGCTTTACTTCTTAAAGTTAGCGTGCTTTTGACGGACAGACGATCCAGAATATATACTTGGAAGGTTTCAGATCAATATTTCGATGTCTTAAAAACGGAATGAGGAAATTAGTATACCTCCATCCCAAATAAATAAAAAGAAGACGGAGAAAAACAGATAGCGATACACCATAGCACGGTACAAGACAACAAAAGCGACAGAAATATGAAAGCAATCAACCGTAGGGGGATGAATGGTCCAGTCAGTAAATACAAGCCTGCACAGAACTTCAAAATGAGGAGATTAAAAAGTTTCTGGTGTAAATCCTGGCACGGATAGAAGCGGTTACTAATTGTCCTGTTTCTTCTCCTCGCAATTACGGTGTAGCGACACAAAAGGTTTTCGACAGTCTCCATCTCCTCCTTGCCATACAGTTGTTTTGACTTACCTGCCTAAACATGTTTACACGCATTTTGTGGCAGCAAAGCTAAGTTCGCACTTTTTTACACGTGTCTTATGGCCAAAAAAGTGGTAACTTTCCGGATTCGCTTACCTGCCACAAATTGGCTCTTAAGTAAAATATTTAGTCACATATTTCTTACTTTTTGTGAATGTGTAGGGAAACGAGTTTCCTTCTATTCCGTAAAAAACAAAGTTCAGCCTATGTGTGTTTAATTTTTTTGGATTTTATTTTTTGTGAGATCATCACCGCCGTGGTACCCTGCACCTTCTCATCATCCTGCAGAGGGTCCACAGTTTTCCAAAGTCCGATGCCACACCATATATCCCAAGACAAGAATCGGCCGAACAACCGCGATAATCATGCGGTGCACCGTACCCGGATTAAGCCCCCCAACTCCTTCCAACATAAAGAATGGCCAAAAAAGTGAAAATTTTCCGATTCGCTTACCTGCCACAAATTGGCCCTTAAGTAAAATATTATGTCATATCATTCTTACTTTTTTGTGAGTGTATGAGTAGAGAAACCAAGTTCATTTTATTCCTTACGAAAAAGATCAGCGTGTTAGATAACTTTCGCAAGATTTTTTTTGGTGTTTTTTTATTAGTTAAAAAAATGTTGTGAAAATGGTGATTTCTTGCCAAATAGTGTTGGTCGTTAAATAAGATTTGCACTTAAGCGATAGGATGTTAGAAAAGTAATTTGTATAGAAAATTGAGTAGAAATTCACTTATTTTATAAATTTGGCAGAAATTTCAAATTATCACGTAAACGATTGCCAGTTTGCGACTTCCGTAAACGATTGCCAGTTTGCGAGAAGTCAAATTCCTGACGTTGCAATGACTCCTGAGGATTCCTATTACCAGTCCTATATCATGCCACAGGATAAGCGAGGTCCTGTTCACGAAGTACTTGTCCAAAGGGCATTTGCCAGCTTGCAGCCTTCAGCACAAGCCCATGCCTTGTTCGCGCGTTCCCTACCAAGAAATTCAAATAGGGGAGGGTGCAGTAAATCCTTGCCGCAATCTGTAATAATCTGCGATACGGTCTCCCCTTTTATGGCCCAGAATCCTGCAAAGCCAAGCAGCTTTTGTCTTGGTTCCAAGAAGCTCTTGGTATCTTCTAACCAAACTCGAGCTCACATGGCCCGACGTCATTGCGTAGCCTGACTGTAAATATATCCTGACAGGATATTCAAGATATTTTCCAGGACCGCAAAAACCTCCTTCTTAAAGATGCTACACCCGTCTTCTAGCCTATGTGTTTTCTGATTTCAAGGAATTCATTTAAGACTCTTGCCCTGTTGACCCCATCCAATTTGGACCAATTCGTGTATAAAGACATCCCCCGGAAGGGAGGGGTATCCTCTCTTTGGAAAAATAAGGTCCGATTCGTCAGCAAGGAAGTAATCCCCTGGTATATAAACATTTGGGCTTCATATAACTTGGCGCCAGGCTGAATCTCCACCCCCTGCAAAACAGAAAAATGCAAAAAGTTTGAGGAGGGCCAATTACTTGACTCTCTCAATCTTAGATCGATGTTCGGGGCCTTATACCCAACATACAGGTGCAAAGGCATAAGATTAGGAATACCATTTACAGCCTCTTTTAGGGTGCTCCTACTTGCCCCAGTGTTTGCTCCGCCGCATCTTCTAACCGATCTCGGCCTCATTTGGCCTAACGTCATTGCCTTCAAGGCCCTCTGACTGTACATATGTATATAATGCTCCAGCTGTCATATTATTTCCAGTGCCTTCAGGACCCCAAAGAACTCCTCCCGAAAGGCGATGCACCCGCCAAAAGACTTTATGTGTTCCTGATATCAAGGAATTCAATGGGCCCTCCTTCAATTGGGACTATTAATCTATACAGAAAGTCCCTGGAATGGAGGGGTATCCCCTTTTTGGGAAAGGAAGGACTCCCCTTGTGCCTTCGAGCCGCATATAACATGGCGCCATGCAGAATCTCCACCCCCTGCAAAACAAAAGAATACCCAAAGTTTGAGAAGAGCGATTTACCTGGCTCCCTCAGTGCGATCTTCGAGGCCTTACACCCAACATACAAGTAAAGAGGCGTTACACCCAAGGCCTAAAATAAAGAATGATCCCGCCATGGGATTGATATGAACACCACACGGCTTGGAAATATGAGCTCCGATTTATATAGTGTTCATCGACATAACGAAAAGCTTAGCTGGGCAACTACCGGGTGCGGATAGTGGGGTGCTTCGCATATGCGGTAGCTGGAATTACAGTCGCGGGCAATCAATGATATTGAGCGGGGAGTCTCAGAGAGCCGTCGGTTGGCACCGGCTCTTGCCTAAATACTGAGTGCCTATGATACTCAATATGAGAAGGTGAGTTAGTGGCGTCTTAAATAACCAATGGCCCAGCGATCTCATCAACCGGAACAGAAATGTGGTTTCAACAACAACAACATCAAGAATTACATTCAGAACCTCGGGACACTGCCCTTTGCCCTAGAGATGGGTAACCTGTACTTTCTCGATCATCCTGCAGAAGATCCACAGTTGTCCAAAGTCCGATACGACACCACACACCCCAAGATAAGAATCGGCCGAACAACCGTTGTAAGCATTCAGTATACCGTACCCGGATTAAGCCCCCAACTTATTTTAACATCAAGAATGACATTCAAAGCCTCTCTGGGGGCACTCTTTTTTGCGCCACCAATCAGCACCGACCGCCACTGTAACCTGTAACTTCTCGATCATGCTGCGAAGGGCATATTTGTCCAAAGCCCTAGCAATCGGCATCTTTCTCGGGGCACCGCCGTGGTACCCTGTACCTCATCATCCTGCAGAGGGTCCACAGTCGTCCAAAGTTCGATGCCACACCATACATCCCACGATAAAAATCGCCTAAAGAACTGCCGTAAACAATCCCAACTCCTTCCAACACCAAGAATGGCACATCTCGGGGCACTCCTCCTTGTCCCAGATCTCAGTACCACCGCGATACCTGGTAGCTTCTCGATCATCCTTCATCCGTGGTACCCTGCAACATCTCATCATCCTGCAGATGGTCCACAGTTGTCCAAAGTCCGATGCCCACCATACAACCCAAGCTAAGAATCGGCTGAACAACCGGACTAAGTCCCCAACTCCTTCCAACATCAAGAATGACATTCAAAGCCTATATTTTGGCACTCCTTCTTGGCCCAGAAATTAGCACCGCCGCGTTACCTGGTAACTTCTCGATCATTCTTCACTGGACATAGTTGTCAAAGCACTAAAATCAAGAATCAGCATCTTTAATGAGCATCTCTCTCAGAGCACTGCTACTTGTTTCAGAGATCAGCACCTTTGCGGTATCCTGTAGCTTCCCATCATTCTGCAAATGGTCCACAGTTATCCAAAGTCCGATGTCCACCATACATCCAAAGCTAAGAATCGGCTGAACAAACGGACTAAGTCCCCAACTGCTTCCAACATCAAGAATGACATTCAGAGCCTATATCTTGGCACTCCTTCTTTTCCCAGAGGTCAGCACCGCCGCGTTACCTGGTAACTTCTCGATCATCCTTCGCAGGACATAGTTGTCAAAGCACTAAAATCAAGAATCCTAATCAGCATCTCTCTCAGAGCACTCATACTTGTTTCAGAGATCAGCGACGCCTTGGTATCTTGTACTGAGCGTTCACAATTGGGCAAAGCCCGATGCCACACCATATGTCCCAAATAAGAATCTGCCGTACAACCGCCGTAAACATTCAGTGTACCGTACACCGACTAAACCCTCAACTCCTTCCTATCAAACTGCGACACCAGTAAACATTATTCAGTCGCTTTTTGAACCCTTCCTCTCTGACTTTCTTTCTTCAGCTTAGATTCTGGTCTAGAAACACCTCAGGTACTTGGCCTTCAGAAGAGAGCGGCGGTTCTACCCCATTATAGACAGGTTAAACACTCAGCTTTGTCTTCCAAGTGATATGTACCAGCTTAGTCTTGTGGGATTTATGCCTAGCCCGTTGGCCCTAGCCCAACCATACTTCTTTCCCAATACCAGCTGAAAGAAGTCCACATGTAGAGAGGAAACAGTCACCCAGACAAAGACCTTCAGCATCTCTATCTTGAAATGACTCAGAGTTTCATTTAAAACCAGTAACCACAAAAGAGCGGTAAAACCTTCCCTTAAGGAAATCCTCTGGTCACAATCTTCCTTAACGAGCCTTCCGTTAGTTGGGCGTTAATAATCCGGCCTTTCACCATCGTTCAATTCAAATCACGAGCACAGGGGCCCTCATGTTCACCACAGCGCCATGTATGAACTCATATTTCACCTTAAAAACGTCTTCTATGTCCAAACGGCTGTCAAAGTGAAGTCGCCATAGCCAAATTCCCTTAGACAGGGACGTAGTCAATGGGGGGGAGGCAACGGACCCGAAACTAGGGGGGTCCCTTATCATGCGGGTACATGAACTTACCGGCTACCTCCAAATACCCAGGAAAATGGGTAACAGCCAGTAGGTTCCAGGTTAAATTATCTCTTTGAATGCTTTCAAAGGTTTTCGAATCCTTAGAGAGCATCCAGCGTAATCTGGAGGACTAAATCACTCGCTCTATCGACTCGTAAAAACAGACCCTTGAGGCGATATTACCCCGCTTTTGTACTTGCTTAGAGATTCCCCGCACAGATCCCATTGCCCACGCAGTTAGACTAAAACTCGTTGTTGTAGCCACATTTTCCAGCGGAGGGGATAATCCTCGTCAAGCTCCTGTGGGTGGCTAAGATCACTACGCGGGAACTGGAGGGCCATTGGTTATTAAAAGGCGCCAATAACTCGCCTTGTCATATCGAGCATCATAGGTACTCAGTATTTATGCAAGAGCCGATGCCGCCCGGGCTCTCACTGATACTTTCCGCCCAACACCGCTCATTGTCCGATACTGACGTCGCAGCTACTCCGTATGGAGTATTCTACTATCCGCAACCTTTGGAGGCGTGCGGTAGCTCGCAGCTAAGCTTCTTGTGACAGCGATGAACACCACACAGATCGTTCCTCAAAGTTCCAGCTTGTTTGGTATTCATAGCTATCCCATCCCAGGACTTAAACTCGTAGTCTGTTTAAGCCTACTCATTTCCCCTTTCCTATTATGTGTCTGAAAAGTCGGAATATTGCCAATATTACAAATACGCAGGCCAGATTTCGGGATAAAATCATAAATCGACTCCTCTCCCTCTCTCTCTCTCTCTTGTTAATGTTCTTACTTTCCCATTGTAAGTGGTGGGTATTAACATTACAACCCAAGATCAGCTGCATCCTCCGGTTGTTATCGGACGCTAGCCTTTGCACTGTCTAATCAGGAGGATCTGTCTTCTCATAGGGAATGTTATCTGATGAGATCAGTAAGCTTCAGAGTTCTTGGTCTTCAATCTCACAGTTCTCAGATCACCATTGCTAAGATTCGATTGAAGGATTATGCTTAAACTTTTCACCCCACAATACATGTCCTTAACTTATCACCTGAGGGTGGAGTAAAGACGATATGCTTCCTATTCCTAAACTCAGAGACCCTATTTCTATCAATAAAAGGTTCCTGAATTACTTTAATTGATTTTTGGAATTAGGTTAGGATGATTTGGCTTCTCGTATGGCATGTTAACCGATGAGATCAGTTCTTATACGCCAATCTCACAGTTCCTGAATCAGGGCAATATCGACCGAAGGGTAAGGGAGTGCTAGAAGGAGTTCGTTGGACATGGCTACGGAGTAATGCAGATTAAATTACCTTCCGCCTCTTACTTGGAACCTCCTTTGGATTTCGCGAAACGGATATCCAACCCTAAGCTTAGACCCTTTCCTTGTCAGAAAACGTTGCGAGTGCTCCTCGATCGAAGCCTTGAGAATCAAGTCACTGCTGTCTACACAGGGCGTTGTGAAAAGGATTTTTCACCTTTCTGCACAGAGCCTTTTGTTCTGTTTCTTCACCAACCTCAGCAGAATCTTTGCCACTATACGAATGTGCAGTTCAGCCATCGCCAAAACCTGGGTTTGGCCTTTGGCCAGGACGACTCACATTAGCGATTGCCTAACAGAAATTTTCCATAGATTACCCTGACTTCGCCTTTTCTATGGGCTCCGTCAAACACTATGTCGCCGCTCATAAGCGTACAAAAGCCCCTGGGGGGTAAGTTTAGCCCAGAATTTTCATTTTTTTCATCAAAATTTGCTAATTTTATTGCTATTTAAGGGTTTTTGCCCCCACTCCCAGAAATCTGGGCTGGCCTCGCTAATGTCACCGCTGCTCTTCCTATCCGAGAACTTCAAATTGACGAGCATTGTGTGCAGTAGTTTCCAATGGGCTGGGTAGATTTTTACCACCAGCTTTCGTACAGTCCACAATGGTCACCTCTTGGCTTGAAGGATTTAGTCTTCTCGGCTCCAGCGGGCTTGGGTTTTTGCCCGTGGCCAAACTTCCAGAGGGAATTTTCTCATTTTTTTAAATTTCTTTACAAGAAATGACGACCTTAGACATGCCGTTCCAAGTAAGATAAAAGCTGGACACCCTAGATTTACTCTAAGTTTTACTCTAAACCTTGGTGAACACAACTTCTCTTTAGTGCCCACTGTTTTTCCAAACATCCTTTGCCTACCTCCTCATTTCCAAGTAGCTGAAAATGCATTAAGACATCTGTACTTGAGGTAGCCTTCGTGTGGTGAGTTGGCTAATAACATAAGCCCTGAATGAGGGGGTCTCAAAACTGAAACAGGCGAGACTATCAGCAGCAAATAGCCAAGGAAAAAAGAAAATAAAGAAAAAACCAAGCAGACATTGGCGATATTTTGACCATGCCACGGTGTCATTTGCTACTGCATGTAATAAATGTAATGACACGGAATGAAATGAATGACTGACTGCTGCCCTGGCCTGCCTGCCTGGACGGATGGATGGATGGATGATGATGACGACGGCGATGGCAATGATGATGATGATGATGATGGAGCCAATACTGCCAAGCCAGCTCTTGGAACACTGATTTTCGTTCGATATAAACTCCAAAGCGCACAGAGTAATTAAGGCGCCAGGTCATTAAAAGAGGTGTGACCGTTTACATGCAATGACATTAGTCGCCAAAGCGCTTACTGCCACAGCAGCCAAAAACAAATAATCTTAGATCCACAGCAAAAGACCATGAATAGTGCAAAACAAAAACCAAAAAACCACTGGGCAAATAGTCTGTAAGCTGCCCAGCGGCGCCTTAATGATGATGAATCGCTTTTTATTTTAAACGTTTTGCAAGCTAAACTAAAAATCTTCTTTTGTGTACACAGAGAGAGAGAGAGGGAGAGAGAGAGATAGAGAGTGAGAGGGACTTAAGGACCATATATTCAATATATAGTGAATGTCATGGCATATATAATGTTGCTGTGTTGTTTTTGGGGGGATGGATGGTTGAATGGCAAAGACGAGTCCAGTTCAAGGTTTTCTGGTGATACGGCATATATTTGTGTTTGGGAAGGAATACAAGACAACAAGGACTAAAAGGTTCCCTGAGCAAAGAAATGTGTTTTGGGAATCTATGAGAATAAAATTTCGAATTAGCCCAAAGACAAGGCAAACTTCACACACGTCGATGAGTGCTTTCCGATTCAAATTTAAACTCAATGATAAGGTGCCTCCTTTTTATAGCCCAGTACGAACGGCGTGCCGCAGTGCGACACCTCTTTTGGGGAGAAGTACCTTACAAATGTCACCAGCATTATCATAATCACCGCTGACAATTTTTATACCCACCACCGAAGGATGGGGGTATATTCATTTTGTCATTCCGTTTGCAACACATCGAAATATCCATTTCCGACCCTATAAAGTATATATATTCTTGATCAGCGTAAAAATCTAAGACGATCTAGACATGTCCGTCCGTCTGTCCGTCTGTCTGTTGAAATCACGCTACAGTCTTTAAAAATAGAGATTTTGAGCTGAAATTTTGCACAGATTCTTTTTTTATCCATAAGCAGGTTAAATTAGAAGATGGGCTATATCGGACTATATCTTGATATAGCCCCCATATAGACCGATCCGCCGATTTAGGGTCTTAGGCCCATAAAAGCCACATTTATTACCCGATTTTGTTGAAATTTGGGACCGTGAGTTGTGTTAGGCCCTTCAACAGCCTTTGTTAATTTGGACCAGATCGGTCCAGATTTGGATATAGCTGCCATATAGACCGATCCTCCGATTTAGGGTCTAAGGCCCATAAAAGCCACATTTATTATCCGATTTCGCTGAAATTTTGGACAATGAGTTGTCTTAGGCCCTTTGACATGTTTCTTTAATTTGGTCCAGATCGGTTCAGATTTGGATATAGCTGCCATATAGACCGATCCTCCGGTTTAGGGTCTTAGGCCCATAAAAGTCACATTTATTATCCGATTTTGATGAAATTCGGGGCAGTGAATTGCGTAAGGCCCATCAACATCCTTCGTTAATTTGGCTCAGATCGGTCCAGATTTGGATATAGCTGCCATATAGATCGATCCTCCGATTTATGGTGTAAGGCCCATAATAGCCACATTCATTACCCGATTTTGCTGAAATTTGGGACAGTGGCATGAGTTAGGCCCTTTGACATATTTCTTCAATTTGGTTCAGATCGGTTCAAATTTGGATATAGCTGCCATATAGACCGATTTGTTGATTTATGGTTTTGGGCCCATAAAATGCTCATTTATTGCCCGATGTCCCCGAAATTTGGAACAGTGAGTTAAGTTAAGCCCCTTGACATACTTCTGCAATATCGCACATATTGGTTCAGATTTGAATATAGCTGCCATATAGACCGATATCTAGGTTTTAGGTTTTGGGGCCATAAAAGACGCATTTATTGTCCGAAGTCGCTGAAATTTGAGACAGTGAGTTTGGTTAGGCTCTTCGACGTCCTTCTTCAATTTTGCCCAGATCAGTCCAGATTTGAATATAGCTGCCATATAGACCGATCTCTGGATTTAAGGTTTAGGGCCCATAAAAGAGGCATTTATTGTCTGATTTCGCCGAAATTTGGGACAGTGCTTAGTGTTAGGCTCTTCGACATGTTTATGCAACTTGGCCCAAATCGGTCCAGATTTGGATATAGCTGCCATGTAGACCGATATCTCGATTTAAAGTCTTGTCCCCATAAAAGGCGCATTTATAATCCGATTTCACTGAAATTTGACACAGTGACTTATGTTCGGCTTTTCGACATCCGCGTCGTATATAGTTGAGATCGGTATGAGGTATATGAGTATAAGGTATGAAATTTTCACCGAATTTTGATGAAAGGTGGTTTACATATATACCCGAGGTGGTGGGTATCGAAAGTTCGGCCCGGCCGAACTTAACGCCAAGTAAAAGTTTCTAATGTTTTCGCCAGGATGCGAAGCCTGGAATTCAGCGTCATAGGTAAACATCCTAACCTCTGCGCTACGGTGGCCTCCTCCGCTGAACTACCTTTAGGTGGTTATTACGCCCAACATTTGGTTGGACCTTTTGATCGAACATAAAAATGTTCAGAACGCCTATTGGGATTTGTGTCATCTTTGTTATTGGGCATTATGATCGTCTGCAGAGAGGTTACAATGCTCAAAAAACATATATCGCTATGGTGGCCCCCCACGAAAGGACTTCTGTTGAGGACAATTTACCTCCTTTTTGTATTCGAGGGGAAAAGGCGTGCCCCCGGCCAGCCACTCTTGGGTGAGAAGGTTTTATATGGCTACTATGACATTAACATACACTAGGCCAGAGTGTTCCGGTAGTTTGGCATCCATGTACAGAACTATGTACGTAGCCACCAACTTCGCACTTGCCATCTCCATGTATGTATTGGGTTGCCCAAAAAGTAATTGCGGATTTTTCATATAGTCGGCGTTGACAAATTTTTTCGCAGCATGTAACTCTGTAATTGCATTCTTTCTTCTGTCAGTTATCAGCTGTTACTTTTGGCTTGCTTTAGAAAAAAAGTATATTTGATTAAAGTTCATTCTAAGTTTTATTAAAAATGCATTTACTTTCTTTTAAAAAATCCGCAATTACTTTTTGGGCAACCCATATTTGGTTCTTTCGCAGCGGTGTATCCCCTTTTGCCATATTCGATTCTTCTCATTTTTGGGAATACCTTCGTGCGAGGAATTCAAATTAGCGCTATGTTTTGAGCCAGGAGTTTCTTTAGGGATTCTAAACACCACACACTTTGATTTCATTGCTCTCGAATCCATATTGACTACATAAATCTTGTGTTTCCAAAGCGGCAAATCCCTTTCCAATATTTCATTTGCCGCTCTCGCAATGCCACAGAACTCTGACCGAAAGTCCGAGTGCTTTAGAGTATACCAGTTATCGCATCCTCGATTCCACTCCTCTCTTTCGAGAAAGCGAATCCTGAATCCTCGTGCGACAGTCTCATTGACATACCGATGCCGAGTACATGGGGGTATACTCGATTCCAAGACCACATAAGTCTTGTATTTTCAAAGTGGTAAATCCTTTTCCAAGATTTCATTTGCAACTCTCGTAATGGCACCGACCTCTGTCTGAAAGCCCTAATGCATCTTATTCCAGCCACGGTTCCACTCCTCTCTTACCTATAGCGAATCCTGAAAATTCTATCTCAAATCTGTACCGGTGTCACTTAGTCTGAGACTCTCTGAGGCACAGATCTCTTGCCGAAGGACCTTACACTCGTGCGAAAGTCTCATTGACATACCAATGTCGAGTGCATCGGGCTATACACCAATCCCACCACGCACTTCGACTTCACTTTTTAATCCAAGACCCAAAAGCCGCCATACTATCTACATAAATCTTGAGACTATCAGAGTATACCCCTTTTACCATCCACGGTTCCACTCCTCTCTTATGGGAAAGTGAATCCTGAAGATCCTATCTCAAACCTGTCCCTGTGTTACATTGTCTAAGACTCTCTGAGGCACAGACCTCTTCGCGAAAGACCTAACACTCGTGCGACAATCTCATCATCATGATCTGTGATAACCGCGATCTCATCCTTCAATAACCCACCATTTGCCTCCCAATCCTCTCTTTGCGGAAACCCAATCCTAAAAATCCCAGCTACTTCGTATGGAGCACTCTACTATCTGCAATCTGTGCATGTGCCCGGTAGCTCGCAGCTAAGCTTCTCGCGGCAGCCATGAACACCACATAGATCGGACCTAAAAGTTCCAGCCTTTGTGGTGCTCACAGCTATTCCGTGTCGGGCTCCATATTGCTATTCCAGTTTTGTTTCCCCTGATTCTGGCCCTGGTCAGACTTTGCTCCATTTAGAACTACCTGGTGAATACCTTTTTTCTCCACAGACTTATATCATGCCAGTGACCATATATCTGCTCCGATCTCACAATGGCTTCGAACATCCAGTAAGTCATTTTCAGGCTAACTCTCCTCTTCCTACTGAATAGGCGCACAATCGGGGTTTTGAGAGCGGGGTCAAATCGTTTTTTAAGTTCGGTCGCAACGCCCAAAAATTTATTGGGCGTTATGACCACCTAAAGGAAAATCAACGTAGGAGGTTACCATAGCGCAGAGATTAGGATGTCCGCCTACGACGCTGAACGCCTGGGTTCGAATCCTGGCGAGAACATCAGAAAAAATTTTCAGCGGTGGTTATCCCCTCCTAATGCTGGCTACATTCGTGAGGTAACATGTCATGTTAAAACTTCTCCTCAAAGAGGTGTCGCATGCCGTTCGGCCTCGGCTATATAAGGGAGACCGCTTAAAGCGCTTATACCGCCGCTTATACTTAAACTTCAATCGGACAGCACTCAGTGATATGTGAGATGTTTTCCCCTGTTCCTTAATGGAATGTCCATGGCAAATTTGCAAAGGAAGTTCATTACGTGCAAATAATGTATTGGGCGTTATGTGTCCTGGGAGTAATGACTGGCCACCTTGACGATATTCCTCACAGCACTCTGCCCTATTTTCTCTCTCTGTTTAAGAGCCTGCTGCATTCCTTCCTGAGTACCTTAAATTCAAGTGGCCACTTCGATTGGTTCGTCTTACGCGGCAGTGCCCGTCCTGGGCATGCCTTCCGAATGGCTTCGCCTTGGCGTGTATTTCCTGAACCTATCCCAATTAATCGTTCTCCCGATGCAGGGAGAACGATTTGCAAATTGCAAATTTTTGCAAATTTTGCCCCTGAACATTCCACTAAGGAACAGGGGCAAACTTTTCACATATCAATGAGTGCAGTCCGATTCAAGTTTAAGCTCAATGATAAGGGGTCTTCTTTTTATAGCCGAGTCCGAACGGCGTGCCGTAGTGCGACACCTCGTTGGAGAGAAGTTTTACAGGGCATAGTACCTCACAAATGTTGCCAGCATTAGGAGGGAAAAACCACCGCTGAAAAATTTTTCTGATGGTCTCGCCAGGATTCGAACGCAGGCGTTCAGCGTCATAGGCGGACATGCTAACCTCTACGCTACGGTGGTCTCCTGCTGCAGGAGCGGCCGCCCGATTATCCTATCACGATATACGTGGACAGTCAGGCAGTGCTTAAGGCTCTGGCATTGGGCCATGTGAGGCCGAAACTCCTTAGAAAATTACTTTTAGTATTTAGAGCGGACCACAAGCCGTTTACTGGCTTAGGTGAATGTCCATAGTAAAGGGTGATTTTTCACGAGCTATAAGAAAGTTTTTTAAAAAATAATAAACTCAATAAATTCAGAAAAATGCATGAAATCATTGTCTGAATCGATAGTACGGTTCATATATTGGTTTGCCCAAAAAGTAATTGCGGATTTTTTTAAAGAAAGATCGTCTTAGATTTCTTAGTTTTTAAAAAGAAAGTAAATGCATTTTTAATAAAACTTAGAATGAAATTTAATCAAATATACTTTTTTTACACTTTTTTTCTAAAGCAAGTTAAAAGTAACAGCTGATAACTGACCGTAGAAAGAATGCAATTACAGAGTCACAAGTTGTTAAAAAATTTGTCAACGCCGACTATATGAAAAATCCGCAATTACTTTTTGGGCAACCCAATAGTTTACTGTTTCAACATTATTTCGTGCCAATGTTGACCGTGACTGAACCTCAAATGGTCCATCTAATTTTGACATAGACCTTCCAACATTTCGCCCGCTATCTCACAAATAAATGCTTCATTGTTGTCTTCCAATGGGTCAAGTGAAGCCGGCATGAGCTTTAACCTAGCCCCATAAAAGATAGTCTAAAGGTGTTAAATCGCTCGATCTAGGCGGCCAAATGTCCGGTCCTGAACGTGAAAAAAAATGTTCACCGAACTCGCCTCTCAATAATTCCATTGTAACGTTTGTTGTGTGCCATGTGGCACCGTCTTGTTGAAACCACATGTCATGCAAGTCAGGCTCTTGTAAAAAAGTTGGATATCATCTCACGACAGCGCTTACCATTCACAGTAACGTTACGATGCGTATCATCTTTGAAGAAGTACGGTCCAATGATGCCACCAGCCCATAAACCACACCAAACTGTGCGATTTATAAGCTAGTGGATGCATTGGTTGTTCTTGCAATGCTTCTGGTTGATCTTTACTCCAAAATCGCCAATACAACTTCTTTACCTAGCCATTGAGCCAAAAATGAGCTTCGTCGCTGCAGAAGAAGAACAGAGCACATATTTTGATAAAAAAAAATCAAGCGTTGTTCGTTTGTAAGACGATTCATCGTTTGATTATAGACCAAATTGAAGATGTTTAACGGTGAAACAAAATATGAAACGGTTGTGAGCTGTTTAAACCAGTGTTGTCGGAAAGATAAAAGCTAAAATATCACCCTTTAGTATAAGTAAGTAACGTAACCTAGTCCATAAAAATTCCGTCTGAGGTCTGCTTTTAATTTTTTGGAGTTCTGATAGAGGATGTCAGCCTTGCATCTCAAACAAGTTTTCGAAAGGAAAGGTGACTAACTTAACAGGCTTGCCAAAAGGCCTCTGGACCATCTGGAGCCTTAAAATTTTACACATCATCTCGTTAACACCTCCGCTCATACAATTAAAAAAAAACTGCCCTTCTCAAATGGCACATGATTACTATTTTTTTCGATCCCACCCCACGGTTCTTCGGGGGGAGAGATGAGTTTAAGACTGCGTGATCTGCTTGCCAAAGCGCCTCTGGACCACCTGGAGCCTTAAAATTTTGCACACTCTCTAGTTAACACCTCCGCTCCAACAATTCAAAAATCCTGCCTTTCTCAAACGGCACATGATTACTACTTTTTTCGATCCCATCCCACGGTTTTTAGGGAGGAGAGATGAGTTTAAGACTGCCTGATCCGGGTTCACGAACCTTGATTCTTCTTTACCTCGTTTCCTGGTTGAATGCCATGCCAGTACCACCTCTTCCCATTGTTCAGAGCAGCTCGTCCGTTGCTGCCTCTGAGTGAGGCAGGTTAATTTGCCCTAACTGCAGGCAACTTCTATCCCCCTCAATCGTTGTCATCAGCCGCCAGAACCATTCCTACGTGGTGTTGGCCGAAATTGTTCTCTCCTTGCGCGAACTTCGGGAGTTACAAGATATTCTGAACCGACCCACATCCAGAGATACTTGCTATTGGGTTGCCCAAAAAGTAATTGCGGATTTTTCATATAGTCGGCATTGACAAATTTTTTCACAGCTTGTGACTCTGTAATTGCATTCTTTCTTCTGTCAGTTATCAGCTGTTACTTTTAGCTTGCTTTAGAAAAAAAGTGTAAAAAAAGTATATTTGATTAAAGTTCATTCTAAGTGTTATTAAAAATGCATTTACTTTCTTTTAACAAATTCGCAATTACTTTTTGGGCAACCCAATAATTTGTTCACAAATTAAATCTAAACAAATATTTTCCTAAAGTGCTCCCTCAAGTCACAGTGTGCAGCAAAAGTGATTTCCACACTCACCGCCAGCTAGCCACCTTCAACGAACAGCGAAAATTCGTTGATAAATTTCCAAAGATTTGTTAAAATCTTGGTAGCAATTATTCATCTCTGCCCTAGCATATGGCCATCAAACCAACGCCCTGCCTTTGCTTGGTTGCTGATAGTTGTCGTTGTCGTTGTGGTGTCTTAGTCGTCCTAACGTCTGCCTCAAAGACTCAAAATTGGTAAATGTCTGTCTGTCCTACTGTCTACTAAGCCATGATGTCAACAAAATATCATTGGTAGTGCGAGTATACCGCCACTGATGGAGCAGCTTATACTCGTGCATTGGTTGTAGGAAAAAGCAATCAAGTGAGTCAGATAGTCAGTAAGTGAATGTTGTCCCGGATTGGATTGCAAGCATGAATGCATGATGCATGCCTGAATGCATGCAAACAGCTCCTTGTATGGTGTCACAATAAATTTTCGTTTCGTCGCGTCTCGATTCATTTCACTAAGTTTGGATTTGAGGTTTTGGCTAACTGGGAATGTCTTAAAATTGATGGCAGGTAGGTTGGTAGGTAAGTAGCCATTGCCAAATCAAAATGTCATGCAGTCGGGGAGGAGGAGCAGTCTGCTTGACTTACAAATCCAATCATACGATTAAAACCCATGCAGCTGAGAACAGCCCAATTTCCAGAGCCTCAATTCGCTAGCAAACCAATCAAAAACCTTGGCTTAATTCCAAGAAAACCTTAGGAAGATAATAAAATGTGTTTGGAGCAGGGGAAGCCAAAAAAGGGTAAACCTTAATAATGAGACAAAACCACAAAAGAGGCCTCTGCTGCTGTTTCTCTGTGACAATTGCAGCCATTTTTTATTATTCATCATTCCCTCATGATGAAGCATCGACTTGCTGATCGTCACCATTGCCATTAGCATTCTATTGGGTTGCCCAAAAAGTAATTGCGGATTTTTCATATAGTCGGCGTTGACAAATTTTTTCACAGCTTGTGACTCTGTTTGATTGACTGACGCTATTTGATTAACGTTCATTCTAAGTTCTATTAAAAATGCATTTACTTTCTTTTAAAAAATCCGCAATTACTTTTTGGGCAACCCAATACAATGATGGCTTGTTCGTTCGTACGTTCACCCAAATAACAGCTAAGGCATTTGCAATTCACACTTTGCCTTCGATTTCGATTTACGCGCATAAATGCATATTCCGGGTATCTGCTAAGCAGCTGGCTGTTTGTCTGATTGTTAGTCAGGCTCTCTGTCCCCGCTTTGGAGCTGTCTCTGCCTGTCACTTTGACAGTTTGCATAGACATTAAAGAATTTATGGGTTTTCTGCTACCGTATGGGGGGGGACATTTTGGTTTTGACAAACCCCTCCTTAACGAAGCCTCACTAGAATATGCAAAATTGTCATTAAGGCTTAGTTGAGTTTACATACAAGTGTCCTTATTTGTATGTGACGCGTTTTTTTTGGGTGTAAAATGCCATTAATTTTCTTTATAGGATTTCGCATTTAATCCCAATGAGGAAAAAAAAAAACGATGCCACTCAATAACATCATCAGTGGATTGTGTCAATTTGGATCCTCATTACTATTTGTTGAAATTGAATAATAAGCCCAATTTGGCTATGCAAAAAACAAAATTCAATGAAGGGAAATAACGAGGGATAAGACGAATTAATGGCACGCAATGGCATAGAGTACCCACATAGTCTGCGGGAAAATTTTTAATATGGGTTGATATTGGCACAATATGTAATGTTCGGTTATAATGACAAGCTGCAAAGAATAGTCGAATAGGTAACAATTATACCAGAGATTTTGTAACGATCCTGGAACAATGACCCTGGCATAAGCCATGTAGTTTATGGGGGGACTAAACATTCTGGCAACCAACTTACTGTGTTTGAATTCAAGGCCTTGAATGCCGCCCTACTTACATATATCGTAGTTCGACAAATGATACATTTGCAAAACTAGGGACTATTTACCTGACCTGTTATATTCGTCCGCCTTCACATTTCCCTCATCACTATCGTATCGGGAACCCAAGTTTGCATTACATCATTGGCCTGGAGTTTATCCAGGAACTCTAAATGTTCTGCCACGCACTTTGACCACACAGTTTTAAACGGGCTTTAGTTCCACCATGCTATTCACATAAATCTTGAGTTTATCGAGAGGCTTTACACGTCCCCCCAAGCTTTTCGCCCACACATTCTGAATTCCGAGGGCGGTAATTCCTTTACCAAGAATTCACTTTCGGTTATCGTAATGGCAAAGACCTCTTACACTCGTCTGGCACTCGGCATACACGTACCGATATCGAGGGCATCGGAGTAAACCCCCATCCCGCCCATTACACCTTTTTGGAGCTATCAGTACGCGTGAAGACGGAGATCTCATCGTCCTTATATACAGAAATTACCCTCTAACTCTCATTTTCTGGGAAAGCGAATCCTGAAGATCCAATCTCCAATAGGTCTCGTTGCTAGGTTGTTTGGATCTTCTCTCCACACCTTAGTAACAGCGGCTGTACACGTCTTCCTTTACACAGCTCCCAATTAAGACCTTTAAAGGCAGCGTATTCAACATCGCTTCCTCACACTTCTGCGCTTCCTCACACTACGCACCTTTAATTACGACGAAGGCTGGTCTTTGGACCTTTTCGAACCTCTTATGTACAGCCTTCCAGCATATGAGTGCCTCATATGTCAGCACTGGTGTCACAATAGCTGTGATCATCGAGTTAACTCCTCACTTCCTATCGAGCATCCTTGTGTGGAAATAGAAAGCGCACATCACTTTTTGCCTTCTTTCTCCCCTATTCCTTTTCCAAGACAGTTTCAAATCGATGACTACACAGAAAAAAAAATCGTTTTCAAACACGAAATTAATTGATCCAATAAATTTTTTAATTGAAACTACTTCGATCAGGAAAATTATAATCTCAATCACAGTTTTCGAGAGAGTAATTGAAAAAAAAAAAATCAAATAAAAAAGTCTCATATTTAATTAAAAAACTATTGAAAATTCTGAAATTTTCATTAAATTTTTTTTAATTGATCCAATTAAAAAAATGATTGAAACTTTTCGAAATTTGTAATTAATTTTTTTAATTAATCCAATTTATAAATTGATTGAAAATTTTCAAAACGTTATTTGATATCCGGTTTATCGAACCGGCTGCCATGGGATTGTTATGAATTCTACAATTCAATTAAAAAAAATGATTGATTCAATTAATGTTTTAATTAGAAATTGCAAAAATTTCAATTACGACTGTAATTGAAAAAATAAAAATCATATTCAGATAAAACAAGTAAAAGCGTGCTAAGTTCGGCCGGGCCGAATCTTATATACACTCCACCATGGATCGCATTTGTCGAGTTCTATGCGCTGTGTCTCTTTTTAGGCAAACATAGAATATTGTATAAGAACTGTTATGCTATTGGAGCTATTTCAAGTTATGGTCCGATTCGGACCATAAATGAATGCTGAACATTGTGGAAGTCATGTAATATTTCAGTTCATTCTGATAAGAATTGCGCTTTGTAGGTGCTCAAGAAGCCAAATCGGGAGATCGGTTTATATGGGAGCTGTATCAAGCTATTAATCGATTCAGACCTAATTGGACACGTATGTTGAAGGTCATGAGAGAAGTCGTTGTACAAAATTTCTGCCAAATCGGATGAGAATTGCACCCTCTAAAGGATCAAGAAGTCAAAATCCAAGATCAGTTTATATGTCAGCTATATCAGGTTATGTATCGATTTGCGCCATACTAAGTACAGTTGTTGAAAGTCCTATCAAAACACCTCATGCAAAATTTCAGCCAAATCGGATGAGAATTGCGAGCTCTATTGGCTCAAGAAGTCAAGATCCCAGATCGGTTTATCGGTTTATATGACAGCTATACTAGATTATGAACCGATTTGAATCATACTAAACACAGTTGTTGGAAGTGGTACTAAAACACTACGCGCAAAATTTCAGTCAAATCGGATGGGAAATGCGCCCTCTAGAGGCTCAAGAAGTCAAGACCCAAGATCGGTTTATATGACAGCTATACTAGATTATGAACCGATTTGAATCATACTTAACACAGTTGTTGGAAGTGGTACTAAAACACTACGTGCAAAATTTCAGTCAAATCGGATGGGAAATGCGCCCTTTAGTGGCTCAAGAAGTCAAGACCCAAGATCGGTTTATATGGCAGCTATATCAAAACAAGGACCTATTTCAACCATACTTAGCCCAGTTAATGGAAGTGATACCAAAAGGCCTCGTGCGAAATTTCAGTCAAACGGACGAGAATTGCGCTCTCTATAGGCTCAAGAAGTCAAGACCCAAGATTGGTTTATATGGCAGCTATATAAAAACATGGACCGATATGGCCCATTTACAATCCCAACCGACCTACACTTGTATGAAGTGTTTGTGCAAAAATTTCAAGTGGCTAGCTTTACTCCTTCGAAAGTTGGTGTGCTTTCGATAGAGAGACGGACGGACAGACGGACGGACGGTCGGACAGACGGACGGACAGACGGACGGACAGACGGACGGACAGACGGACGAACGGATGGACAGACGGACAGACGGACGGTCGGACAGATGGACGGACGGACAGACGGATAGGCGGACAGATGGACGGACAGACGGACAAACAGACGGATGGACGGACGGACAGACGGACGGTCATGGCTAGATCGACTTAAAATGACATGACGATCAAGAAGATATATTCTTTATGGGGTCTCAGACGAATATTTCGAGTAGTTACAATCAGAATGACGAAATTAGTATACCCCCCATCATATGGTGGAGGGTATAAAATTGGTATACCCTCATCCTATGGTGGAAGGTATAAACATTTTCAGCTGTGGTTTTCCCCTCCTAATGCTGGCAACATTTTTGAGTTACTATTTTGCAAATTTTTGCCCATGAACATTCCACTAAGGAACAGGGGCAAACTTCTCACATATCAATGAGTGCAGTCCGATTCAAGTCTAAGCTCAATGATAAGGGGCCTCATTTTTTAGAGCCGAGTCCGAACGGCGTGCCGCAGTGCGACACCTCTTTTGGTGAGAAGTTTTACATGGCATAGTACCTCACAAATGTTGCCAGCATTAGGAGGGGAAAACCACCGCTGAAAATTTTTTCTGATTGTCTCGCCAGGATTCGAAACCAGGCGTTCAGCGTCATAGGCGGATATGCTAACCTCTGCGCTACGGTTTTTGAGTTACTATGCCATGTAAAACTTCTCTCCAAAGAGGTGTCGCCCTGCGGCGCGCCGTTCGGGCTGGGCTATAAAATAGAGGCCCCTTATCATTGCGCTTAGACTTGAATCGGACTGCACTCATTGATATGTGAGAAGTTTGCCCCTGTTTCTTAGTGGAATGTTAATGGGGAAAACTTGCATTTTGCAGAGGGACTAGATACCCTCATGCTTTGGGTGATGGGTATAAAAATCATTTTATGTTAATTTCTTTAACTGCTCAACTTTCTCCATTTAACCATTGAAATTTGTTGTCTTGCCCATTACCATTTCATTGAGTAATGCCATTAATTATCGCCCTCTCAGGCAACCTGCCCAAAAGCAATAATTTGAAGGCAAAAAAAGAAAAAACTATAACCACGACCAATGAAACACATCCCATTGATGACAATAATGACCCCAATATAAAAACAACCCAAAACAGACCCCGCACATTACACAATAAAATGATAAAAATCTACAAGAATCATCAGTGGCAGTGGCGCTACACACACCATCGTCCTGTGCTAAGAAGGCATTACAAAAGCCGGAAGCAGCCTTAGCCCCAAAGCTCTAGCCAGAAGATAAACCTACAGAGATTGGAGATTTTTATCAAAAACATCAGATCTTAACATAGTTAACACGATCTTGTTTGCCAATCTGGAATTTGGTATCTGAGAATCTGCTGCTGCTGCTGCTGGCTGTCGCCTTGCTTACGACTGGCCAAATCGAAGGAAGCCCGCCATAGACCGCCACCACCATAACACATGTCTCGTGGTAACTATTCTGTATTCTGTATGCATGGAAGATGCAGTGGCATGTTGGCAATTAAACGCTTGAAAACGATGCCTCAATGTTGTTAATTCAACATAATCAACAATGAGGGCATTAGTAATAGCGGCGATGATGTTGTTGAAGGTGGCCGCGGTGGCGGAGGTATCGTCGGCAGCGGGTGGCATAGTTATGTATTGTAGTATTGCAGCCTGGCCATGACAATGAATGCGGCGGCAACGATCGGCGGCAACAGTTGGCCAAGATTTCATGAGGCTTTTTTTCAGCTTCAATTTTGTAGGGAGCTGCATTCAAGGTATTCATGTTTAACATGTTGTAACAAGAAATACAACATTGTGGACATTTGCTTGGCCTTTTTTTCCTGCCCCCCCAAAAAAATGCCAGATTAGAGTAGCACTTGTAATGGTATCAGGCGCTGAAAATCACTGTGTTTTCATAATGACTTGTTTTGCATGAATATGAAATGAGAAATATTCACGGGGAATCTTGGAATAATGAGGTTGATCATAACGGATTTTATGGTCAAGGAAGCCTTGAGGAGCTTCAAATCATTTAAGTCACCCGGACCTAACGGAATATTTCCGGCGTTACTACAAAAGGAGGCCGACTATTTGGCGCCTCATCTGGCAACTATTGGTTGCCCAAAAAGTAATTGCGGATTTTTCATAAAGTCGGCGTTGACAATTTTTTTCACAGCTTGTGACTCTGTAATTGCATTCTTTCTTCTGTCAGTTATCAGCTGTTACTTTTAGCTTGCTTTAGAAAAAAATGTAAAAAAAGTATATTTGATTAAAGTTCATTCAAAGTTTTATTAAAAATGCATTTACTTTCTGTTAAAAAATCCGCAATTACTTTTTGGGCAACCCATATTTTCACAGCGTACCTAAGACTTGCATATACTCCGAAAGCCTGGCAGGAGGCAAGGGTGGTGTTTATACCCCAGCCCAGCAAGGCACGTTATGCGACAACAAAGGCCTATAGGTCCATAAGCCTTAAGTCCATTCTACTCAAAACCATGGAACGCATTTCGGATACCATGGTGAAGAGTAGGACATGCAGCCAACTGCTTAAATATAAACAACATGCCTATGTCAAGGGAAGATCGGTGAAGACTGCCCTAAACGAGGTTGTGCATAAAATAGAAGAATCCTTCGAGGCCAAAACGTACACCCCGGCGGTATGCATTGACAACGAAGGGACTTTTAACAATGTGCGGACTGGCACACTGATCCAATACTTAGACCAGTACCGGGTGGACCGTGTCCTTAGAGACTGGTTAAACCATATGCTAAGGAACAGATGGATAAATTACGGGTCCCATGACATAAATCTAAGGCAAAAAGTAGCACAGGGCACACCACAGTGGGTCATTTTGTCTCAGATCCTGTGGGTGAACACCATAAATGACCTATTACGGATGCTGAGGAGGGATTTGAAACCGTCTGCTATGCAGATGATGTTAAAAAGCTTCTAAGGGGTAAGGATCCAAACCAGCTATGCAGAAGGGCCCAAAAGGGTCTTGCATATGGCATATGACTGGGCTAGACCCAGGGATCAAAATGTTAACCCAGAAAAGACAGAAATATGCCTGCCCACGAGGAATACAAAGGTGGGCCAATTAGATGCACCATGGGATTTGAACCAGTCTGCTATGCAGATGATGTTATAATGCTTCTTAGGGGTAAGGATCAAATTCACCTATGCAGAAGGGCCAAAAGGGTTTTGCATATGGCATTTGACTGGGCTAGACCCAGGGATCAAAATGTTAACCCAGAAAAGACAGAAATATGCCTGCACACGAGGAAGACAAAGGTGGGGGAATTTGATGCACCACGTTTCCCCATTAAAACGATTTCGATATCTCACAAGGTACGATAATTAGGAGTGATCTTGGTTGGGAAACTTAATTGGAAGTGTCACATTCAGGACCGTACTGAGAAGACACAGATGTTGGGCACTATGCAGACGGGCCTTAGGTTCGAAATGAGACCTGATTCCGAGGACAGTTCACTGGCTCTGCAGAAGCGTGATAAGACCAATACTTACTTACGCCTCAGTAGTTTGGAAGACTGATATGGAGAAAAAGTGCAACATTAAGACCATACAACAAGTTCAGAGAAGATGTTGTCTTGGCATATGCGGAGCGATGAGAAACACGACCACTTGGACAATGGGGACTATTCTACAATAGATACTCGACCCATTGACATACAGATTAAATGTGAGGCAGCCACTGCGGCTATGAGACTCAAGACGAAGGGGGAAGGGATTGAGGATGGTATCAGCTCATACCATCCCTTCCATACCTTCCCTGGAAGGAAGGGAAAAGATTTCCGATCGGATACCTGAGACGAAACTTGAGGTCGAGTGCGAGGCACTGATGCCAACGGCACAGTCTTGGACTGACGAATTCTAGTATTGCCATCTGCAACACGGATGACTCAAAGCTAGGGGACCGAGTTGGCGTGGGCGGCTACCATGAGATCCCAAGGACTGAGATGTGTTTTAGACTGCCTGACCATAATGCGGTCCTGTAGGCATAGATTCGGGCGATCGCGGAATGCGTGAAGTGGTTTGGTACTAACTCGAGGACGTCGACATCTTTGCAAATTGCAAATTTTGCCCATGAACATTCCACTAAGGAACAGGGGCTAACTTCTCACATATCAATGAGTGTAGTCTGATTCATGTTTAAACTCAATGATAAGGGGTCTCCTTTTTATAGCCGAGTCCGAACGGCGTGCCGCAATGCGACACATCTTTTGGAGAGAAGTTTTACATAGCATAGTACCTCACAAATGTTGCCAGCATAAGGAAGGGAAACCACTGCTGAATTTTTTTTTCCAGTCTCGGTCTCGTCAGGATTCGAACCCAGGCGTTCAGCGTCATAGGCGGACATGCTAACCTCTGCCCTACGGTGGCTTGCTGTGAACATCTTTACCGACAGTAAAATTGCCATAAGGGCAATAACAACCAGGGCGGTAGGGTTTCGGAACAGTCTTGGAGTGTTAGGAGAAGATTAACGCCTTCTCTGAGGATGGCAAAATCTGCATAGTTTGGTTGCCGTTCCATAACTGAGTAAGGGGAAATGAAAGGGCAGACGATTTGGCAGTGAAGGCCAGAGAACTGCCGTCAATAAACTTGGTTAACCCGAAGCCTTTTGGGTCTACGCAGTCCGATTTAAGAGCGTGGGTGACAAACGCACTGTGGAACAGCGAAACAGTCGGTAGGACAGCGAAAATCCTGTCAAGTCTCTTGTAGAGACTTACTTACGTACTTCAACAATGAATGTCTTCGATTCAATGCTAAAATTTGTTGAGAATTTAAAGTTTCACATACAAATTCGGTAGTTGGTGTTTTCTACGAATTATTCTTTTCCGTAAAGTCCGAGCTAAATCGTATATGGTTCGAATTTCAGGAGGCTTAATGCAACTTACTTGTCCAAGTTTTAGTGAAATCGGCTTATAAATGCGACTGTTATGGTCTTAAGACCCTATATGGTAAGATCAATCTATGTGACAGCTATACTTAAGTATAGTCCGATTGGGACCATATTTGGTGTGGATTTCGAGAGATTTGTCAACGCCGTGCTTGGTTTTTTCCATAGCTAAACAAGGTCTGATGTTGACCATACTCAATTCGGATATCAGGTTGGCCAATCCAACTCACTGTTCCAAATTTCAGCAAAATCGGTTCAAAACCTTAATAGGGTATCGGTCTATATATGGTCCGATTTGGCCCGTTATAGATTTGTGCCAATATCTCCGATCAATATCACAATTTTTAAAAGCTATAGCGTGATTACAACAACACGGACACAAAGGCCGTCAGAAGGACATTCCCTCAGACATTGTTAAATCGTCTTAGAATTTAACTACTATCACAAATATATATACTTTGAATGGTTGGAAGTCCGGTGTGTTGCAAACGGATAAAAAAATTTCCCTTTGGAACTGCATATCCATTTCGGCATTTCTGTATTTTTTTGGGGTCGGGAAATTCACCGGACACTTAGTGCCTAATTTTAAGTTATGTTAGGTTAAGTTAGGTTGTAGAGATCCTTGTCAAGAAGTCTGTGCTGTTCTCTAACGAATTCGTTAATCGTTTTTATACCCTCCACCATAGGATGAGGGGTATACTAATTTCATCATTCTGTTTGTAACTACTCGAAATATTGGTCTGAGACCCCATATTCTTAATCGTCGCGACATTTTATGTCGATCTAGCCATGGCCGTCGATCTAGCCATGGCCGTCCGTCTGTCCGTCCGTCCATCTGTCTGTCGAAAGCACGCTAACTTCCGAAGGAGTAAAGCTAGCCGCTTGAAATTTTGCACAAATACTTCTTATTAGTGTAGGTCGGTTGGTATTGTAAATGGGCCATATCGGTCCATGTTTTGATATAGCTGGCATATAAACCAATCTTGGGTCTTGACTTCTTGAGCCTCTAGAGAGCGCAATTCTAGTCCGATTTGACTGAAATTTTGCACATAGTGTTATAGTATCACTTCTAACAACTGTGCCAAGTATGGTTCAAATCGGTCTATAACCTGGTATAGCTGTCATATAAACCGATCTTGGGTCTTGACTTCTTGAGCCTCTAGAGAGCGCAATTCTTATCGGATTGGAATGAAATTTTGCACCACGTGTTTTGTTATGATATCCAACAATGGTGCCAAGTATGATTCAAATCGGTTCATAACCTGATATAGCTGCCATATAAACCGATCTGGGGTCTTGATTTCTTGAGCCTCTAAAAGGCGCTTTTCCCATTCGATTTGACTGAAATTTTGCACGACGTGTTTTGTTATGATATCCAACAATGGTGCCAAGTATGGTTCAAATCGGTTCATAACCTGATATAGCTGTCATATAAACCGATCTTGGGTCTTGACTTCTTGAGCCTCTAGAGGGCGCAAGTCTTATCCGATTTGAATGAAATTTTGCACCACTTGTTTTGTTATGATATCCAACAACGGTGCCAAGTATGTTTCAAATCGGTTCATAACCTGATATAGCAGCCCTATAAACCGATCTTGGGTCTTGACTTCTTGAGCCTCTAGAGAGCGCAATTCTTATCCGATTAGAATGAAATTTTGCACGACGTATTTTGTTATGATATCCAACAACTGTGCGAAGTATGGTTCAAATCGGTCCATAACCTGGTATAGCTGTCATATAAACCGATCTTGGGTCTTAACTTCTTGAGCCTCTAGAGTGCGCAATTCTTATTCGATTAGAATGAAATTTTGCACCACGTGTTTTGTTATGATATCCAACAACTGTGCCATGATTCAAATCGGTCTATAACCTGACATAGCTGTCATATAAACCGATCTGGGATCTTGACTTCTTGAGCCTCTAGAGGTCGCAATTATTATCCGATTTGCCTGAAATTTTGTACGACGGATCTTCTCATGACCATCAACATACTTGTTTATTATAGTCTGAATCGGTCTATAGCCCGATACAGCTCCCATATAAATCGATCTCTCTATTTTACTTCTTGAGCCCCCAAAGGGCGCAATTCTTATTCGAATTGGCTGACATTTTACACAGGTCTCCAAAATATAATTTAATTGTGGTCCAAACCAGACCCTATCTTGATATCGCTCTAATAGCAGAGAAAATCTTTTCTTTTATCATTTTTTGCCTAAGAAGATATGCCGGGAAAAGAACTCGACAAATGCGCTCCATGGTGGAGGGTATATAAGATTCGGCTCGGCCGAACTTAGCCCGCTTTTACTTGTTCATGCTCTACCCATCGTTTTCTACCAATCGACCATTCCGTTCTACCGACCCACTCGCGTACGATGCGGATCGTGCTAAGAGAATGCGTTCTCTTCCTCTTTCTTACATTACAAGACTACGCTAAAGTCAATCAGAAGCAGGCCGGTTGGGTCGGCTTCAGAGAGTGCACCAATCGTTTCAGTCAACTGGCTTCTAACTAAAAAATTTGCTGTGGTCTATTGTTAAGTCACTCTCGAACCCCGGTAAAAAGAATGACAGGACTTCAGTCACTTATGGCGACGTAACTGTGACTTATCCAAAGAGATGCGGCATTCGTCGTATCCGTGGTCTCCGAGCCATTATATTGGGTTGCCCAAAAAGTAATTGCGGATTTTTCATATAGTCGGTGTTGATTAATTTTTTCACAGCTTGTGACTCTGTAATTGCATTCTTTCTTCTATCAGTTATCAGCTGCTACTTTTAGCTTGCTTTAGAAGAAAAGTGTAAAAAAAGTATATTTGATTAAAGTTCATTCTAAGTTTTATTAAAAATGCATTTACTTTCTTTTAAAAAATCCGCAATTAATTTTTGGGCAACCCAATAATTAACCTTGGACAAAGTTACAAAAGGCTTCCGTGGCACCAAATCATCCAAGGCGTTGGGCCTCGAAGGAATTTTGAAACTGATGCTGAAGAATCTGGATCTAACTGGAGTCGAGTAACTTGCAACTGTCCGCAACCTGTCTCATGTAGTGCCCGATGTCTGGAAGATGGGCAGAGTGATCCCTCAACTGAAGCCTGGAAAAGACCCGAATAAGGGAAAGTCCTACAGACCGATCTCCCTTCTCTCACCAGTAGCCAAGACGTTTGAGGTACTACTCGTCCCGAGCCTCGTTGGAGAGTTTCCATTCGCCGAACATCACAGGAGGCCACCGTAGCGCAGAGGTTAGCATGTTCGCCTATGACACTGAAGGCCTGTGTTCGAATCCTGGCGAGACCATCAGAAAAAATTTTCAGCGGTGGTTTTCCCCTCCTAATGCTGGCAACATTTCTGAGGTACTATGCCATGTAAAACTTCTCTCCAAAGAGGTGTTGCACTGCGGCACGCCCATCGGACTCGTCTATAAAAAGAAGGCACCTTATCATAGAGCTTAAACTCGAATCGGGCTGCTTTTACTTTTCCATCCATTTCCGTATCCCCTTCCATCCACTGTGCTGGATTAGATATGCATGTAGAAAATTTTGCGGAATACTAACGCTGCACACTAGTCGTTCGTTTTGTTCAACATGTTACAGTTAAAGGTTAATTGCAATATAATGTCTTCGGAGCTTAAAGTTATGTAAACTAATGTTTGGGAATGCTGGCAGTAATCTCGATGCCAGAAGCATGAAGCAATGCAGAGAAAACATGTGGGAGTTTTAGTTCAAAAACGATTGTACTCCAAATCCACATCGGGACCACCTGCTGTGCTCAATATCCCCAAAAAACAATGTTGTCTATTATTGTTCAATATTTCCAACTTCAAATTATTGTTGTATTAAATACAACTCCTTATTCAACTGATTTTCTGATGTCTTTGGCCTGTTTTAATCACCCAGTTTTATGAATGAACATTGGAATTCATTTGTGCCCATATTTATTGGCATACGCTTAGCATTTTTAATGCTTACACTTAAAGTGCAACAATTAATAAAGTAATTTGAAATTTTATAGGACTCATTATTGTTTTTTTTTTTTCTTCTTTGTGTGTCACTCCTTTGCTGGAGTCAACATCAACAATAACAGCAACAATTTTTAATTGCTGGCAAAAGAAAAACGGAAAACTTTTAAGTAATTTCTTAATGAAAATTCTATATTTTCTTCATTGTCATCTTCGTCACTGCCATTACTGCTCCAGCATCAGCATCAGCATCTTTATCCTTTCAGGCAAGCAAGCCAATGCTGTTACAATCCAATCCAATCAAGCGTAGAGGCCCAACCCAGATCCCGAGACTCGTTGAATTCATTCATAGAATACCAACGCCTCTATGGCGCCTCACTCTTTTTCCTGCAGTCAGTCAGTAGCGCCATGATTGTGGCTTTTGCAAAATTTATTCTCAGGAACTATTCAGGCTGATTGCCACAGCATAAATACAGAAATACAGATAAACATATGAACATACCGAGATATCCATGCATCATACATTGAGCAATAGCTAACAATGTACACCAAAGTATCTCCAATCAATGATGGCATGGATTTGTATCATCTGCCATCATCATCATCGTCATCATCATCATCATCCTCCTCTACTCATCGCCACTCTAGGAGGACTTGGTTGTGAATAGCACCGTGGCCATTTATCTGGAAATGCATAGAAAACGATAACGATGTGTTTGTATGGCGTGGTGACATTACATAAATTTCTGATTGCAGCTTTTTTCTTTTCTCAAGTCATGCTATGTATGTCCTGATTGATTTGCAGTACCCTATAACAGGGATGGCAGGATCTACTTTGAAGAATAGAAAATCTGTTGTATTCTAACATAAACGCATATCATTTCGGCCATTGGCTTTGCATGTGCTCAACCAGGTTTCTTTGTCAGCACCCCAAGTGCTGCCGGCAAGTGACTTGAGAAACTTGTTTCTATTTTTTGTCTTTATCGCAAACTAGCTGAACCGGGCCCGCTCCACTGCGCCTTCTTTAACTCTCTAATATCTTTTTAAGAAGGGGCGAAACTTCGCCCTGAATGCGGATAACGAATTCGTGCCATTGCAGCCTATACCGCTGAACGCGTTCGAATCCTGGCGAGAACATCGCACGAAGCGGTGTTTATCCCCTCTTAATGCTGGCGACATTTGCGAGGTACAATGTCATGCAGGGTCATTTAAAAAAAATTTCCCCACCGATCGGACTCGGCTATAAAAAAGGTCCCTTGTCATGGAGTATAAACTTCAATCGGAAAACACTCATTGATTAGTGAGAATTTGCCCCTTCTCGATTCCTGATGGTAATGTTCTTCCTAAGGGTAAAGTTCTCATTAGAGGAGGGTTGACACCTTAGATATTTTTTGTCTCAAATGTGGATGTCAAATTCGTGCTGCCCTTCCAAATCCCTTTAATTTGAGCGCCATATTGCCATGGCCGGTAAATATGAACCGTTTGAGGGGTGTTTTGGGGCTGGGGCGGCCACCGGCGATTTGCACTGAAAATAGATATCAAATTCCTTCTTTACTCCCAAATACCGTTGATTTGAACTTTATATTGCATAATAATCGAAAATGAAGTTCAGTTTAGGGGGTGCTTAAGGACGTACCCCAAAACCCTTGGCTCCAAAATTGGATATCAAATTCATTTTCTACTCTCAAATACCTTACATTTGAGTCCCATATTGTCATAATGGGTCAAATAAACAATTTGATGTATATGTGGGTCGAAAAGCCCCACCTAGACTTGACAGCAATTTTTAATGGCATATTTGTAATCTACTCCCTAATACTTTTCATTTGAGTCTGTCGGTGGTCGGCTAATAAGCCCATTTGGGGGTATTTTAATACCATATTCGTATTCTACTCCCCAATACCTTTCATTTGATACCTATATTGTCCACTTTTGATTTTGGGTTGTGTTATTGGCATAAGGGGGAGGGTCCGACCCCCCTTCCGATACCGAAAAATTATATAGCCTATGTTTCCTTCCAGATCAAACTACACAATATACGAAAATTTCGAGAAAATCGTTTGTGCTGTTTTTCATTCCATACGCAACAAACAAACCGAGTCCCATATATCCGTGTCCGAGTCCATATATGCCCATTTTAGGCGTTTTTGTGGAGTGGGGTGATCCCCCATACTTCGATATGAATTTGCATGCCAGATTCGTTATCTACTCTCGCTACTTTTCATTTGATACCTATATTGCCCCGATCGGTCCACTTTTGATTTTGGGTTGTGTTATTGGCATAAGGGGGAGGGTCCGACCCCCCTTCCGATACCGAAAAATTATATAGCCTATGTTTCCTTCCAGACCAAACTACACAATATGCGAAAATTTCGAGAAAATCGTTTGTGCCGTTTTTCCGTCCATACGGAACAAACAAACCGAGTCCCATATATCCGTGATTGGCTAATGTACCCATTTTGGGCGTTTTTGTGGGGGTGGGGTGATCCCCCATACTTCAATATGAATTTGCATGCCAGTTTTGTTATCTACTCTCGCATACTTTTCATTTGATACCCATATTGTCCTTATCGGACCACTTTTGATTTTGGGTGGTGTTTTTGGGGTTACGGTGGAGGTACCGCCCCCTTCCGTTATCAATAAATTATAAAGCCTATTCCTATTCCCTGACCATATACGTAATCTACTCCCGAATACCTTTCATTTGAGTCCCATATTGTCATGATCGTCAAATAAACCTATTTTAAGGGTTTTGGGGTTGGTGCGGCCCCCCCGGTACTTGGACCCAACTTTTATTATGAATTTTGTTCTCTACTCGTGAGTACCTTTCATTTGAATCCCATACTGTACCGATCGGTTCACTTTTATTTTTGGCTGGTACTTTTAGGTTAAGGGGAAGGGTCCGCCCCCCTCCCGATATCAAAAAATTATATAGCCTATGATTCCTTCCAGACCAACCTACACAATCTGCGAAAATTTCAAGGTAATCGGTTCAGCTGTTTTTGAGTCTATACGGAACAAACAAACAAACAGAAATTGAATTTTATATGTAAGACCGCTGTGGCATGTAGCGAAAATGTGTAGGAGCTGTCAAATGTGACGCCAAGTATTTTAGGTTACTTGATGCTCGGAATCATTTCGTCACAGTCCGGGAGATATCACCCCGCCTTGGGGAAGTCCCTGTTTCACTCTGCGGTGCTTCGACATCTTATGACTTTTTATCCCTAAATCCCACCTTCACTGGCAACCACGCAGATAATACGCGATTCAGCGTTTCAGGCCTGTCTGGAGGGACATATTGGCGATGCCCTCAAATAGTTGGTCATGGCTGACCTTGTCGTGGTCCGTGCCACGAGGCCACGGCAAATGTGTGCGATAATGGCATGCAAAGCTGTTGTTGTAGTCTTCGAAATCCATGTTGATACTCGGCCAATGGAAATTATCCTACGAAGCTCGGAAGGAGTAATGCCTCAAGCGCCTTGGCTATTGATGGGTGAAGGGAGATCGGTGTGTACGACTCTCCCTTGCTCGGGTCCTTTCCAAACTTCAGTAGCGGTATTACTCTGCCCATTTTTCAGACATCGGGAACCACAACAGATAATTCGCGATCCAACGTTTCAGGCCTGTCTGGAGGGACATATTGGCTATGCCCTCAAATAGTTTGACATGGCTGACCTTGTCGAATGCCTTCGATAGGTCCAGTGCCACGAGGCCACCGCAAATGTGTGCGGTGATGGCATGTAAAGCTGTTGTTGTGGCATGCAGTCTTCGAAATCCATGCAGATGCTCGGCGAACGGAAATTCTCTTACGAAACTTGGGAGGAGTAATGCCTCAAGCGCCTTGGCTATTGATGGGTGAAAGGAGATTGGTCTGTATAACTCTCCCTTGCTCGGGTCCTTTCCAAGCTTCAGTAGCGGTATTACTCTGCTCATTTTCTAGACATCGGGATGGTAGTAAGGTGCTCAACTCCACGTGTAGAGATTCCGTCGTAGGCCAACGCCTTGCATGATTTGAAGCCACGGGTGACATTTGTAACTTCGCCCACGCTAAACTGTGATGGGATCATTCTGCCCCTTATTCCAGACATTGGAAACTATAAGAGTGACAGGTTGGGAACGGTAGTAAGGTACTAAACTCCAGGTAGATCCAGATTATTCAGCATCAGTGTAGAGATTCCGTCGGAGCCCAATGTCTTGAATGATTTGGCGCCACGGTTGATATTTGTAACTTTGCCCACGGTAAATTGTGGTGGCTGTTCATCGGTCCATGGAGACCACGGATACGACAAATGGCTCTCCTTCTAGCCCTGCCACTCTCGGGATGCACAATAAATTGACGGTTGAACACCTGGCGCATCTCTTCGAATCAGTCATGGTCACGTCGCCAAAAGTGACCAAATGCCTCAAGCGCCTTGGCTATTGATGTGTGAAGGGAGATCGGACTGTACGACTCCCCCTAGGGTCCTTTTCAAGCTTCAGTAGCGGGATCACTCTGCCCATTTTCCAGACATCGGGAACTATAAGAGTGACAGGTTGGGAACGGTAGTAAGGTACTCATCTCCAGGTAGATCCAAAATCTGCAGCATCAGTGTAGAGATTCCGTCGGGGGCCAACGCCTTGGACGACTTGAAGCCAAGGATGACTTTCGTAACTTTGCCCTCGGTAAATTGTGGTGGCTGTTCATCGGTCCATGGAGGCCACGGATACGACAAATGGCTCTCCTTCTAGCCCTGCCACTCTCGGGATGCACAATAAATTGACGGTTGAACAACCTGGCGCATCTCTTCGAATCAGTCATGGTCACGTCGCCAAAAGTGACTGAGGTCCTGTCATCACGTCTACCAGGGTTCGAGAGTGACTTAACAGTAGACCACAGCTTGCCTAAACCTAAGGTGCCTTAGTTAGATTGCTTCAAGAGTTCCAGCCATAAATTCTATTTAAGTTCCTTGAATACCCTGTTCATTTCCAGATTCAGCTCGCTGAATCCCTAAAATTCCATGTATAGGTCACTAGCGCCAGGCGCAGGCGAGATGGGTCTATACTGCACGCAAGAGGGTATAACGAAGGCCATGTGTCCCCCACCTCCATTCCTAGAGCGATCCTTACGTAGCACATTGCATCCGAGAGCACTCTGCAAGCTGCAGGTGTTGATCAGCTTTGTCTCCTGGATCGCTGCAACCAATATGTTCTTCCGACTCATAAAATCCACTATCTCGTCAATCTTACCTCGAATACCGTTGAAATTCAATTGCAATAGTGATACACCTCGCGGCACTGGCCTGGCAATATTGGCGCTGGGATGCTGCTGTTGCGTGTATTGCCGTACGGGAGAGGTCGGGGGGTCACATGGTCCGACGGCATTTGCTGGCCTTTGATAAGGGTTAGGGTGCTACAAACGGAATGCATATAACCCTGCTATCCGGTAGTGGGTATAAAAAAAACAATCAAGGCTTAAATATAAATTTTGGTATCGCTTTATCCTTGTAATCATCATGGTTATATGTTTTCACTAAAGAGTAGTTAAGGAGTGTTTTGCATTGACTTACCATCGTAAATTTACCATTTAATACCAGCGGGTGGTCAGACTACCCATAAAAGGACTAACTTACATACCCAGTCAACATTTCTTTACAGCCATAAAATTTTATGCAAATATATGCTCCAACTCAAGGCATCTTCTTACTATTTAAAAATTTCCATAATCGATTACTGCTCGAGTAGCCAAAAGGATACAAATCAAGGATGTTGCTCTGTTTAACAAATCGCCACTTAACTTGCCACACTTGTCGATTTTGCCACAGAT
The DNA here is from genome assembly GCF_963082655.1 of Stomoxys calcitrans. Classification (NCBI taxonomy): domain Eukaryota; kingdom Metazoa; phylum Arthropoda; class Insecta; order Diptera; family Muscidae; genus Stomoxys; species Stomoxys calcitrans. The sequence continues at coordinate 209,300,666 of NC_081553.1, forward strand.
CCCCTATTAAGGATTTAACTAATTGCTGTTGGTCCATACTTCCCCCAGGGACCTGTGGCAATGTAGCACCATATCGGGTCGTTTTCAACTCTCTTGCCTTCCCAGATGTGGCCTTCTTCGGCGGTTGCATTCCTTCAATTTCATTTCATGTTTCTAAAGCTAATGAACATCAGATAGCATCACATCCTAGCGACAGTATGCGAAGCGTTTTGTAAATGTTGCAAACTATTTGCCTTGCTAGCTGCCATCCTCAGCTCAGCAGTAGGCCTTCATTGTGAGATGTGGGGAAGACCAACTGAAATCGATGGTGTTGGTGACCACTGTCCGGCGAGGTGGTAAAAAACTGGGAGTGTCTGTGTGAGGGAATGTCTGTCTGTTGGTCATTGAAACACTGAGTGGACTGATTGCGGGTTGGTTTTTTTTCCCCCCTCTTTACGTCATGGAATTGTGTTCCCATTAGTTCGGGATAGGTTTTTTCCGTATGGCGTGTATTAATCCATTGATTGTCCCCATATTTCTTTTGGTTTTGTTTTTGTTCCAGCACTTCTTTTCCCCTTCACTTCTTGGCTTATGACCATCTAATGGTGTAGTTGGGTTTTCTTGATTTTCTGTTTTTTATTTGTGGTTAAGTTTCGAGTCTTTTTGTTGGATTTTGTCTTGTTCCTTCTATACGTAACAATTTAATTACTTTATTTGCTTTATCCCCATTCTGTTTTTGTCCTTATATTTGCTTGTTATTAACTTTGCAGTGGACTTATAATAGGGTGGGGTGATTTTATTTGTGTTACAAAAATGAAAATTCTCTTGAAATCGGGGTTTTATGCAGTGCTATGATGGCCTAAAACCAGGGGAAGACAATCATCTCTTAACCAAATTTAAAAGTAAAGGTCTGACAAGTTCGTCCGGATCGGATCTTATATACCCTCCTACATGGAACTCATTTGTCAAGTTCTTTGCCCGGTATCAACTGCGGCTGTATTAGGTTATGAACCGATTCCGATCATATTTGGCCAATATCTTAAAGGTCATAGAAAAAAGTCAGTGTGCGAATTTTCAGCCAAATGAGAGTCACGAAGTACGATCGGTAGATCGGTAGCTATATCAGGTTTCAGACTGATCCGACCCATCCTTAGCACATCTGTTAAATGTTATAGAAAATGGCATAGTGCCAAATTTCACTCATATTGGATAGAAATTGCGCTCCATAGAGACTAAAGAAGTCAAATTCCAAGATCGGTTTATGTGGCAGCTATATCTAAATGTGAACCGATTTGACCCATTTACAATCCAAACGACCTGCACTAATAAAAAATATTTGAGCGAAATTTCAATTACAGTCGGAAGGACAGAGGGTAGGCAGACTGACAGACAGACGGGCATAGGTAGGTCGACCTAAAATGTCATGGCAATCAAGCAAATGTCGCTTTGGTATGACTTCCACCAACTGTGCCAATCGGTTCAAAACCTGAAATAAACCGATATCCGAATTTGATTTTCTAAACCTCGAGAGGGCTCAATTTTAACGCGATTTGCATGAAATCTGGGAAATGGTATTTTTTTATACCCACAACCGAAGGATGGGGGTATATTCATTTTGTCATTCCGTTTGCAACTCATCGAAATAAGCATTTCCGACCCTATAAGGTATATATTGGGTTGCCCAAAAAGTAATTGCGGATTTTTCATATAGTCGGCGTTGACAAATTTTTTCAACGGCTTGTGACTCTGTAATTGCATTCTTTCTTCTGTCAGTTATCAGCTGTTAATTTTAGCTTGCTTTAGAAAAAAAGTGTAAAAGTAACAGCTGATAACTGACAGAAGAAAGAATGCAATTACAGAGTCACAAGCTGTGAAAAAAATTTGTCAACGCCGACTATATGAAAAATCCGCTATTACTTTTTGGGCAACCCAATATATTCTTGATCGTCGTAGAAATCTAATACGATCTAGCCATGTCCGTCCGTCTGTCTGTTGAAATCAACGCACAGATGCTTTTTTTTTGACCATAAGAAGGTTAAATTCAAAGATAGGCTATATCGGACTATATCTTGATATAGCCCCCATATAGACCGATCCGCCGATTTAAAGTCTATGGCCATAAAAGCCACATTTATTATCCGATTTTGCTGAAATTTGGGACATTGAATTGTGTTAGGCCCTTCGATATCCGTTTTCAATTTGGTCCATATAGGTCCAGATTTGGATATAGCTGCCACATAGACCGATCCTCCGATTTAAGGTCTTAGGCCCACAAAAGCCACATTTATTATTCGACTTTGTTGAAATTTGGGACAGTGAATTGTGTTAGGCCCTTCGACATCCTATTTCAATTTGGCCCATATAGGTCCAGATTTGGATATAGCTGCCATATAGACCGATCCTCCGATTTAAGGTCTAGGCCCACAAAAGCCACATTTATTATTCGATTTTGTTGAAATTTGGGACAGTGAGTTGTATTAGGCCCTTAACATCCTTCTTCAATTTGGCTCAGATCGGTCCAGATTTGGATATAGCTGCCATATAGACCGATCCTCCGATTTAGGGTCTTAGGCCCATAAAAGCCACATTTATTATCCGATGTTGCCAAAATTTGGGACAGGGAGTTGGGCTAGGACCTTCGACATCCTTCTTCAATTTGGCTCAGATCGGTCCAGATTTAGATAGATAGCTGACATATAAGCCGATCTCTCGATTTAAAGTCTTGGCCCCCTAAAATGAACAAACGGCTTGTACTTGTTAGAATTTGGTCCAAATAGCACCATATTTCGATATAGCTGATATGGGGGCATAAATTAAGCATTTTTCACCGGATTATGGCGAAAGGTGGTTTACATATCTATACCCGAGGTGGTGGGTATCCAAAGTTCGGCCCTGCCGAATTTAATGCCATTTTACAGCCTTTTTTTGCGGGTCATGATGCGAAAATGCTTTACGCATGTGACGAGTACGTTTTTAGCCCTATGCCGGACTCCGTTATCAACGGTAGCGGCTAAAAACCCACCCTGTCCCACCCCTGGGGGGGATAAATTCCAACTCGGAACCGGAACCCCATGTCTGATCATTACCCATATCATCGTCATTGTTTTTGCGTCCAGACCTACGCGTTCATACTCTACGCCGGTGAGTCCAGATCTGCCTTCTTCCTGCACTGTACTTGTTTGGCGTGTCTCATCAACGCCTTCCACTTCATCTCGTCTTCTGAAATTCCCTATTGTCCCAGGCGAAATATCGTCAATCCAATTCCCTGCGTCTTTCAATTCAGCTCTCGCAGTGGAAGAATGTTTGTTCCACATCATCTGCAACTTCTAGCCACTCATAAATGCATTTGCTTGAGGAGCATTCTTTGCAGGTATTTCCAGAAGTAACCATGGTCTGCCAAGAGCTGTGCGACATAATAGTTGAGGTCGCCGTGCTTCCCATTTCTCCACATCCGTACATCGGGTATTAGTCGTTGCGACCACCTAGCCCGATTCTCATTCGTTCTCCTTTGTTGCCAGCTCTCGATAGACTCCTTTCGAATGACCTGTATACGATCCCTTTGCATCTCACCTTTGTTTCTCTGGGTGTTGCACTTCGCGGTGTAGAGCATGGCTCGCCCCATGGCCAACAGGCAGCGGGCTCCGCCGCTGTACGATAGGATTAGGGTTATATCATCCTACCGTACAGCGGCAGAGCCCGCAGCCCTTGTACTACCTGTAATGGTTCCGATAGATCTATAAGCCATGGGACGAGCCAGGCTCTACACCGCGAAGTGCAACACCCAGAGAGAACAGGGTGAGATTCAAAGGGATCGTATGATGTAACCCTCAATCTCATGGCAGCCGGTTGTACGTACCGATGGAATCCTTCATCGGCAAGGGCTGCCGCCTCGGTGTACAATACACTGTTACAACAGCCACAACATGATATAACCTTAAGAGCCACCGTCTTCTCTTCCCAGAGCAGGGATTTCGATAGGCGTGCTGTCTGCAGTGTCTGGCCACATATTTCACTCCCATAGTGGAAGCCTGTTCGGGACCAAGGCCAACCTAGGTTTGCCATTAATCGGCTGAGTTGCGCCATTAACCTCGCGGCCTTTGTTGTCGCTTGCCGAATTTGCTCTGCATAGGTGAGTATTGTATTTAGTCGGATCCCTGGATATTTGACCGATCTCTTGGTCGTCGTTGCGCATGTCCACTTGTGCTGGGATATTTTTATACCCACCACCATAGAATGACTAATTTCGTCATTCTGTTTGTACCTACCCGAAATATTCGTCTGAGACCCCATAAAGTATATATATTCTTGATTGTCGCGACATTTTTTTTCGATCTAGCCATGTCCGTCCGTCTGTCCGTCCGTATGTCCGTCCGTCTGTCCGTCAGTCTGTCCGTCCGTCTGTCCGTCCGTCTGTCCGTCCGTCCGTCTGTCAAAAGCACGCTAACTTCCGAAGGAGTAAAACTAGCCGCTTGAAATTTTGCACAAATACTTTTTATTAGTGTAGGTCGGTTGGTGTTGTAAATGGGCCATATCGGTCCTTGTTTTGATATAGCTGACATATAAACCGATCTTGGGTCTTGACTTCTTGAACCTCTAGAGTGCGCAATTCTTATCCGATTGGAATGAAATTTTGCACGACATGTTTTGTTATGATATCCAACAACTGTGCCAAGTATGGTTCAAATCGGTCCATAACATGATATAGCTGTCATATAAACTGATCTTGGGTCTTGACTTCTTGAGCCTCTAGAGGGCGCAATTCTTATCCGATTGGAATGAAATTTTGCACGACATGTTTTGTTATGATATCCAACAACTGTGCCAAGTATGGTTCAAATCGGTCTATAACCTGATATATCTGCTATATAAACCGATCTGGGATCTTGACTTCTTGAACCTCTAGAGGGCGCAATTCTTATCCGATTGGAATGAAATTTTGCACGACATGTTTTGTTATGATATCCAACAACTGTGCCAAGTATGGTTCAAATCGGTCCATAACATGATATAGCTGTCATATAAACTGATCTTGGGTCTTGACTTCTTGACCCTCTAGAGGGCGCAATTCTTATCCGATTGGAATGGAATTTCGCACGACGTGTTTTGTTATGATATCCAACAACTGTGCCAAGTATGGTCCAAATCGGTCCATAACATGATATAGCTGTCATATAAACCGATCTTGGGTCTTGACTTCTTGAGCTTATAGAGGGCGCAATTCCTATCTGATTTGGCTGAAATTAAATTTTTAAGCAATTTTTTTAAATCTTTTTCTTCCATCATCACCTCCTCCTTATAATCACTACAAAATGGTTTGCGATTGTCAATATTGAGCGTCAATATTTTGCCTGTGCCAACTGAAGTGGCCAACAGTAGCACATTGTAATTTTATGGTTGAATGTTCCCACACAAAAAAAAAACACCAGTGCTTTGTTAATGAACTTTTTCTGCCATTTGCTGCTTGCTCTTCGGTTTTTATGTTCAATGACTTGTTGTGGCAGTTGCTTGTATTCAGTTGAAGTTTTAATTGATTTTGGGTGGAGTTAGGCCAAAGTTTCTTTAACCAAATGGTTGTTTTAATTTGTTAAATGTTACATTTTATTTGTCATTCAATATTGATTAATTTATTAATTGTTATAACAATGGCCATTTTCAGTTTGGAGGCAAAAGTCTTCGACGGAAATTGTGAAATATCTTTTCTAATTTTAGTTACTATATTCTCCATTAACGCAAATTGGTCCGTAAGTTTTACGAAGAATCTTTCTCTCAAACACTCCAAGTACTGCCTCATCTGCTTTCACAAGTACCCATGCCTCAGAACCATAAAACAGCACGGTTAGTATCAGTCTCTTGTATAGTGTAATCTTCATCTGTCCAGAGGTGACCTTGTTTCTAAACTGCTTACTTAGTCCAAAGTAGCATCTGTTTGCCAGTATTATTCTTCGCTTTATCTCAAAACTGGTGTCATTCGTTTCGGTTACGGCAATGCCGAAGTAGATAAAGTTACTGCCTATCTAAAATGTGTGGTTCCCAACTTTCTCCATTTTCGTTATCTGCTCGCTTGTGCAAGGCTTTTCGAGAGTTTAAACCATCCATTTCGTCTTATCTCCATTTACTGCCAGACCCATTTTCACTGACTCTCTTTCGATTCTTTCAAAGGCTGCAGTTGCTACTTCCGGTGATCGACCTATGATATCGATGTCGTCGGCATAGGCGAGTAGCATGTGCTCTCTTGTGATTAGTGTGCCATATCTATTCATTTCTGCATCTCGTATAATCTTCTCCAGCAGGATATTAAAGAAAACACATGATAGTCTGTCTCCTTGTCTGAAACCTCGTTTGGTATTGAATGGTTCGTAGAGATTCTTTCCTTTTCTTAGTGAGGAATGAGTATCAGCAAGTGACATCCTGCAGAGTCTTTTGCAGGGATACCAAACTCAGACATGGCTTGAAATACCTCTGAACGGAAAGGAGTATCGAAGGCGGCTTTATAGTCAACAAAGAGATGATAGGTGTTAATTTGTCCTTCTCGGGTCGTTTCCAGGATTTGGCGCATTGTGAATATCTGGTCCAGGGTGGATTTACCAGCTCTAAAGCCGCATTGATAGGGCCCAATTATCTCATTGACTTTAGGTTTTAATGTTTCACACAAAACGCTCGAGAGTATCTTGAATGCGATGGGGAGGAGACTGTTTCCTCTGTAGTTGACACATTCCGTCTTGTCTCCTTTCTTGTGTACGGGACATAGTATGCTGAGGTTCCAATTATCGGGTATGCGTTCTTCTAGCCAGATTGCGCAGACAAGCTGATGCATACGCCTTATCAGCGTGTCGCCTCAGCTCAAAAATAGTTCAGCGGGTAAGCCGTCGGCTCCTGCTGCCTTGTTATTCTTTAGACGGTTCACTGCTATTTGGACCTCATTCAGACTAGGAGGTAAACATTCTATACCATCATTAGGGATTAATTCTGCGGTATCCTCTTCGCCGCCAACATCGGACACTAGCTGATGGGAAAAAATGTTCTTTCCATATCCCCAGCATGCTATGTGTGTCAGTTACCAGATTTCCTTCTTTGTCTCTGCAGGAGGATGTGCCTGCACCAAAGCCATCGGTATGATGTTTAGTTCTTTGGTAGAATTTCCGGACTTCATTCTTACTCCTGTACATCTCAATTCGCTCACACTCATGTCTTTCCATTTCAGTTTTCTTTGTGCGGAATAGAGGTTTCTCCTCTTTCCTTTGCTCCCGATATCTCTCCTTTATCTGGCGCATTGCTACTCATGGCAGGGTTGTTTTATATGCCGCATTCTTGGCTTCAGTAGCAACTCGACACTCTTGGTCGTTTCATGGGTTTCTTGAAGGAGGCTTCCAGTACCCAAGTACGGATTTCACGGCATTTTCGGCATTGAGTGGGTAATAGTTTGCCACTGCGCCATTATATCATCGGAACAAGGAGTGCTTTCATCAAGCAGTTGGGTCAGTCGAGTGGAGTATGCCGCTGTCATTTGCTTTTCAATGTCCAGCTTCCGTCAGATCGTACTTTTCTCGCCATGTCCAAACGGGTGCGAACCTTAGCTGCAACAAGGTAATGATCTGAATCTATATTCGCTCCATGGATCGATCGTACATCTAACACGCTGGAATGGAATGCCTTCCATCTATCACAACGTGATCAATTTGGTTTCTCGTGTTTTGATCGGGTGACAGCCATGGGGCTTTTTGAATATTTGCATGTTTTTTTGCCGCGCCGAAATCTATCATTCGCAATCCATTGCTGGACGTTATCTCGTGGAGCCTAAACTTTCCGACTGTTGGACCCAAAATGTCTTCCTTCCCTATTTTCGCATTAAAATCTCCCAGCACAATTTTAATATCAGCGGTCATATTCTCTCTCTAGGCGCTCGTAGAAAATATTCTTGGTCTACTCGTCTTTGTCTTCCGTCGGGGCATGGGCACAAATAAGGCTGCTGTTGAAGAATTTGACTTTTATGCGGATTGTGGCTAGCGTCTCATCCACCGGAGTAAAGCTCGAGTCAAGGTGTTTCGCCGCCCCTAACCTGGGAACAGACGCTTATGTTGACCATTGATTATTTGAAGGCGCCAATAACTCGCCTTATCATCTCGAGTTTCATTGGCACTCAGTATTTAATTAAGAGCCAGTGCCACCTGACTCCTCACCGAGACTCTCCTCTCGAAAATCTTGAGCCTTTACATGGCGCAACTTTTGACCGATTTGGCTGAAAATTTGCATGTTGTGTTCCATTTTTACTTCCAACATCTATGTCAAGTACGGTCCAAACCGGTCTATAACCTGATATAGCTCCCATATAAACCGATCTCCCTATTTAACTTCTTGAACCCTTACAAGTCGCAAACTTTGCCCGATTTGGCCGAAAGCTCTCTAACATTCGAAGGAGTAAAGCTAGCAGTTTGAAATTTTGCACTAATTCTTCCTATTAGTATAGGTCGGTTGGGATTGCAAATGGGCCATATCGGTCCATGTTTTGATATAGCTCCCATGTAAACCGATGTGGGATCTTGACTTCTTGAGCCTCTAGTGGGCGCAATTAATATCCAATTTGTCTGAAATTTTGCACAGTGACTTCTCTTATGACCTTCAACAAACGCGTCAAGTGTGGACTGAATTGGTCTTAAACTTGATATAGCTCCCATATAAACCGATTCCACGATTTCACATTTTAAGACCCAGTTTTTGTTTGATTAGGCTGAAATTTCGCACAATGACTTTTCCTATGACCTTAAACAAAAGTGCCAAATATAGTCGGAATCGGTCCATAACCTGATATAGTTCCCATATAAACCGATGTCCTAATTTTCCTTTCTTTCTTGAATCCCTGCAATTCATATCCGATTTGGATGAATTTTTCGGAATGACTTCTACCAACATCCAAACCAATTATGCCCTGAATCGGTCCATAGCCTGATATGGATCGAAAATCATAGCAGTTATTATCCATTATCTTTTGTTTCTCTATATAGGGATACAGGGCAAAAAACTTGACAAATGCGTTCCATGGTGGAGGGTATATAAGATTCGGCCCGGCTGAACCCCAACGACCTACATCAATAGGATTTATCTGTGCAACATTTCTGGTGGCTAGCTTTGGGCGTTCAACCACTGTCGTGATATTCCCCGACGGACGGATAGAGGGATGGACGGACAAACGGGCGGCCAGACCGACATACCAACCAAAGTTGGCATGCCGACTTCAAAAATGGTTGCAGAGACACTGATGTCACAAAGCTTGGTGATCAATATTTTCCTAAACTTTCAAGGCCCATTGTAGCATATGAATTAAACCATCGAATTGAAATGGCCACCAAACAGATTTAAACTTTTTTTTAACTCCAAGAAAATGATGTAATTTTGCCATTATGGCATACAAAGCGATTTAAATACTCAAAACTTAACTTTAGATTTTCAAGAATCTCCATCTCAAATGAATAAAATTAATTTGCAGATATCCAAAAAAAAAAAATGCAAACCAAAATCACCCCGTTTTTATCCTACTAGGGTGTGGGGGTGTGTGCAAGTTGCAAAAATTCCTTTGATGTCCCCCTACACAAAAAAGAGGAGAACCCATTTCCAACAACAACTATAACAAGCAGGCCAACGTTTTGTATTCGTTCAAGAGTCAACTTCCAAGTGGCGGTGGTTATTCATTCCACTTTCAAGGCTGTCTAATAAAAACGCGTCAACTGCACTCCGCCTACTTTTGCAGACGACAACTTTTTGTGTTATTGGCTGCTACAGCTGAGTATGCTCCGCTCTATGACGGCGGGGGGCCAAGCAAAAGTCAAAGCAACTGGTATCGGTTGTTGGCTACCAGCAAACAGCAAAAACCAACAACAACAGTTATACCCTCCACCCCAAGAAGCAGTAGCTCCACATGAATTGAAATAAAGCAGCAGCAGCAGTAGCGTAGCAGTGGCAGCCCGGCATGATTGTCTGCAAAGAGTGGGCAAAAAAGAGGAGAAAAAGCGCAAAAGACAACAAAAACCATAGTAAAAAACAAAAACAACAACAACTACAAAAGAAGCCAAACATTGTTGTTACTTTTTTGTGTTCGCATCACAAAACCACTCAAAAATCACAAAGTTGAGTTGAATTTTTCTTTTTGTTGGCATAAAAACTCAATGGAGCGGCAAGCAACTGAGAGAGTAATGAAACAAAAATTCTCTTAAAATTATGGTATACTCTTAGCAGTGCTTGTAGGTATGGGAATCATGAAATTAAATCAAAAACAAATATTGATTGGGATTTAATAAAATTTTTTTTTTTTTGGGAATTCAGAAACCATTTTAGATCACATCCTAGATCCAGGAATTGGCAATGTGATGAAAAATTAATTGAATTTAGTATGAGGTTGTAAGACTTATGGCAATAGGAGAGTGCTTAGAAAATTGGAGCATATCAGCTCATCATAGGAGGCCACCGTAGCGTAGATGAACGCCTGGGTTCGAATCCTGGCGAGAAAATAAAAAAAAAACAAGTAAAAGCGTGCTAAGTTCAGCCGGGCCGAATCTTATATACCCTCCACCATGGAGCGCATTTGTCGAGTTCTTTTCCCGGCATCTCTTCTTAGGCAAAAAAGGATATAAGCAAAGATTTGTTCTGCTATTAGAGCGATATCAAGATATGGTCCGGTTTGGACCACAATTAAATTATATGTTGGAGACCTGTGTAAAATGTCAGCCAATTCGAATAAGAATTGCGCTCTTTGGGGGCTCAAGAAGTAAAATAGAGAGATCGATTTATATGGGAGATGTATCGGGCTATAGACCGATTCAGACCATAATAAACACGTATGTTTATAGTCATGAGAGGATCTGTCGTACAACAACGTACAATTTCAGGCAAATCGGATAATAATTGCGACCTCTACAGGCTCAAGAAGTCAAGATCCCAGATCGGTTTATATGACAGCTATATCAGGTTATGAACCGATTTGAACCATTCTTGGCAAAGTTGTTGGATATCATGACAAAACACGTCGTGCGAAATTTCATTCCAATCGGATAAGAATTGCGCACTCTAGAGGCTCTAGAAGTCAAGACCCATGATCGGTTTATATGGCAGCTATATCAGGTTATGGACCGATTTGAACCAAACTTGGCACAGTTGTTGGATATTATAACAAAATACGTCGTGCGAAATTCCATTCCAATCGGATAAGAATTGCGCCCTCTAGAGGCTCAAAAAGTCAAGACCCAAGATCGGTTTATATGACAGCTATATCAAAACATGGACCGATATGGCCCATTTACAATACCAACCGAGCTACACTAATAAGAAGTATTTTTGCAAAATTTCAAGCGGCTAGTTTTACTCCTTCGGAAGTTAGCGTGCTTTGGACAGACAGACGGACAGACGGACGGACATGGCTAGATCGAAATAAAATGTCTCGAGGATCAAGAATATATATTCTTCATGGGGTCTCAGACGAATATTTCGAGTAGTTACAAACAGAATGACAAAATTAGTATACCCCCCATCTTATGGTGGAGGGTATAAAAATGTCAGCGATTGTTATCAGCTGCGCCCCAGGTTCGCGCTTAGGCTGAGGGAGCTCGGCATGCTGAAGGAGAATGATTGCAGCCACAGTTCGGTTCTGGGTGTTATGGATGCGGAGAGTAGACTGAGGAGGATCTCCGACTACCTGGCACCAGTTCCTACTGGAACGAGGGCATTTGCGATTATATTTCCTGAGACGGATGAATGAAGGGCGAATGTTGTACTTGAGGAGGATGAGACCTAGATCTATTCAGATGGCTCCAAGAAGGAGTCAAGTACTGGATTAGGGGTCTACTCTCATGCACTCAATATCAGTATGTCTCTGAGACTGCCGGGCGAGTGTACGATCTTTCAGGCAGAGGTATGTGACATTGCAGTGGCCGCAAGAGAAATTTTGTCAAGGGGCTTACCGCTCTCAAAACTCGGAAATTATGTGGACTGTATGGCGGCACTCAAGGCCTTAGGGTCGAGATGCGTGGCAGATTGTTTGAAGTCCCTGGATAGAATCCGGGCCCATGATGTGGTGCTGGCATAGGCATGAGGGGATTCCAAGAAATGAGAAGGAGGACGAGTGCTTCAGGAGGGGTTCGTCTGTGTCGGGCGGACCAAACATCGGTCTTGCCTACGTGCCATTGGTCGCGCTATTGAACACAGTAGAGGGAATGTCCAGGGCGGCGTCGGTTGCGAGGTGGGACTCGCTGGATGGTTGCCGGACCGCAAAGCCGCTATGGCCAGTCATCGACCACAGGAGGACGAGAGAGTTGCTGGCGTTCAATAAGAGAGCGATGAGTACTTTGACAGAGGTCATAACCGGATACTGTGCCATAGGCCGCATGGCGGCGCACATGGGTATACCGCACAATGACTTCTGTAGGAGTTACCTCGATGAGGAGGAGACTATTGAACATTTGCTGTGTTCTTGTCCGGGTCTGCTGGGACGTAGTCTCTCCTTTCTGGGGAGCCGTTTCTTCTGTGGTCTGCGTGAACTTGTTAACGTACCTCAGGTAGGTCTCCTGAGGTTTGTTGTAGGCACAGGATGGTTCCAATGGAGGGTGATATAAGCTCCGGCATAGGTACATCCGTGCTTGCGTGGGGATGGGCGTTTCTTCAAATTCAAGCTTCTCGTGTTAGAGGTGTCGCACTGCGGCATGAACTTAAAACGTGAATCAGACAGCAAGTTTGCCCCTGTTCCTTAATGGAATGGTAACGGGGAAATTTGAAATATTTTGTCAGACCATCAGGGCATAATCGAGGTAATGATGGGAAACTGAGTTCTGTCTCCGGCTGCCAAAACATAACTCGGTCCTAGGAAAATTATAAAACGTTTCATTTTTTCTATGTCAAATCATTTTTATTCCCTCGACCATAGGATGGGGGGTATACTAATTTCGTCATTCTGTTTGTAACTACTCAAAATATTCGTCTGAGACCCCATAAAGTATATATATTCTTGATCGTCGCAACATTTTATGTCGATCTAGCCATGTCCGTCCGTCCGTCCGTTTGTCTGTCGAAAGCACGCTAACTTCCGAAGGAGTAAAGGTAGCCGCTTGAAAATTTTCACAAATACTTTTTATAAGGGTAGGTCGGTTGGGATTGTAAATGGGCCATATCGGTCCATGTTTTGATATAGCTGCTATATAAACCGATCTTGGGTCTTGACTCCTTGTGCTTCTAGAGGGCGCAATTCTTGCCCGATTGGACTGAAATTTTGCACGTGGTATTTCGGTATCTTTTCCAACAACTGCGCTAAGTATGGTTCAAATCGGTTAGTGTTTTGATATAGCTGCCGTATAAACCGATCTTGGGTCTTGACTTCTTGAGCCTGTAGAGGGCGCAATTTTTATGCGATTTGACTGAAATTTTGCAGGTAGTGTTTTGGTATCTTTTCCAATAACTGTGTTAAGTATGATTCAAATCGGTCTATAATCTGGTATAGCTGTCATATAAACCGATCTTGGGCTTTGACTTCTCGAGCCTCTAGGGGCGCAATTCTCGTCCGATTAAACGGAAATTTTGAACGTAGTGTTTCGGAATCTTTTCCAATAACTGTGTTAAGTATGACTCAAATCGGTTCATAATCTGGTATAGCTGTTATATAAACCGTTCTTGGGTCATAACTTCTTAAGCCGCTAGAGGGCGCAATTCTCATCCGATTTGGCTGAAATTTTGCACGTATTGTGAAGCTAGCCGCTTGAAATTTTGCACAAATACTCTTTTTTAATGTAGCTCGGTTGGGATTGTAAATGGACCAAATCGGCCCATGTTATTATATAGCTGCCATGCAAACCGATCTTTGGTATTGACTTCTTGAGCCTCTAGAGGGCGCAATCTTTGTCCGATTTGACTGAAGTTTTGCACGTAGAGTTAAGCTAGCCGCTGGATATTTTTTTAGTGTAGGCCGGTTGGGATTGTAAATGGCCAAATCGGTCCATGTTTTGATATAGCTGCCATGCGAACCGATCTTGGGTCTTGATTTCTTGAGCCTCTAGAGGGCGCAATACCCGTCCAATTTGACTGAAATTTTGCACGTAGTGCTAAGCTGGCCGCTTGAAATTTTGCACAAATACTTTTTTTTTGTGTAGGTCAGTTGGGATTGTAAATGGGACAAATCGGTCCATGTTTTGATATAGCTGCCATATAAACCGATCTTGGGCCATGACTTCTTGAGCCTCTAGAGGGAGCAATTCTCGTCCGATTGAAATTTTGCTCGTGGTGTCTTGGTATCACTTTCAACGACTACGCTAAGTATGGTTCAAATCGGTTGGTGTTGTGATATAGCTGCCATATAAACCGATCTTGGGTCTTGACTTCTTGTGCCTGTAGAGGGTGCAATCTTTGTCCGATTTCACTGAAGTTTTGCACGTAGAGTTAAGCTAGTCGCTTGAAATTTTGCACAAATACTTTTTTTTAGTGTAGGTCGGTTGGGATTGTAAATGGGCCATATCGGTCCATGTTTCTATATAGCTGCCATATAAACCGATCTTGGGTTTTGACTTCTTGAGCCTCTAGAGGGCACAACTTTTGTCCGATTTGGCTGAAATTTTGCAAGTTTTGTGAAGCTATCCGCTTGCATTTTTGCACAAATACTCTTTTTTAGTGTAGTTCGGTTTGGATTGTAAATGGGCCAAATTGGTCCATGTTTTGATATAGCTGCCATATAAACCGATCTTGTGTCTTGACTTATTGAGCCTCTAGAAAGCGCAATTTTCGTCCGATTTGACTGAAATTTTGCACATAGTGCTTTGATATCACTTCCAACAACTGTGTTTAGTATGGTTCAAATCGGTCCATGTTTTGAAATAGCTGTCATATAAACCGATCTTGGATCTTGACTTCTTGAGCCAATAGAGGGCGCAATTCTCGTCCGATTAGACTGAAATTTTGCATGAGGTGTTCCGTTATGACTTCCAATAACTGTGCTGGGTATGGCGCAAATCGTTACCCTAAACTAATATACCGATCTGGGATCTTGACTTCTGGAGCCTCTAGAGAGCGCAATTCTCATCCGATTTGGCACATATTTTGTACAACGGCTCCTCGCATGACCTTCAACATACGTGTCTAATATGGTGAGAATCGATCTATAGCTTGATACAGCTCCCATATAAACCGATCAACCGATTTCGCTTCTTAAGCCCCGAATCGGACTATAACTTGATATAGATGCTCCTGCGTCCCCATTCATTATACTTTGTTTGCCTAAAAACAGATACTGCGCAAAGAACGGGACAGATGCGACCATGGTGGAGGGTATATAAGATTCGGCTCGGCCGAACTTAGCACGCTCTTACTTGTTCAATATCAAAACGCTAAAATCTGGTGCTGCTGTCTACCAAGGACTTTACCACTCCGCAGTCTTTTGTTCAAAATCAGTTATAGGATATTTCTTTGTGGATTTTCCAATCAAACAGTTATCCATAGTATGTTAGGAATCGGTTTATAACCAGATATAACTCCTATATCCTACTTTTCCTGATATTTTGCATTATCGGTGTAAAACCTGATACCCACTTAAACCGATCTCCAGATTTTACTTCTTAAAAGGGGTCCCCATTCTTATCTGATTTGGCTGACTTTTTGCACAATGACTTCTGCTATGACCTGCAATAACTATACAATGTATGGCCCATATCGATCCACAACCTAACATGGCTCAAATCGATCCATAACCAATCTGTCGATTTGGCATCTTGGGCACCTAAGACTTGTCCGTCCGTCTGTCCATATCACAATAGTGGTAGAACGCTTAAGGCTAGCCAATTGAAACTTTGCATAGCTACTTCCCACTGATGTAGGTCATTGGGGATTGCAAATGGGCCACCGTAGCGCAGAGGTTAGCATGTCTGCCTATGACGCTGAACGCCTGGGTTCGAATCCTGGCGAGACTATCAGAAAAAATTTTCAGCGGTGGTTTTCCCCTCCTAATGCTGGCAATATTTGTAAGGTACTATGCCATGTAAAACTTCTTTTGAAAGAGGTGTCGCACTGCGGCACTCCGTTCGGACTCGTCTAGAAAAGGAAGCTTAAACTTCAATCAGACTGCACTCATTGATATGTAAGAAGTTTGCCTCTGTTCCTTAGTGCAATGTTCATGGGCAAAATTAGAATTTGCAAATGGGCCATATCGGTTAAAATTCGGATACATCTTCCATAAAAAGTGATCCTTCGGTTAAAATTACGCCCGACTTAACAGTTTACTTGCTTGGTTTCTGTTTATAAAGAGAAATGTGGGCTATTGTGAAAAGTATATAAGATTCCGCTCAGCCCAAATTAAAACGCTTTTACTTTTGGTTCAGCTCATTACACCTTAAGATGGCCTAAAACGCCCTCTAGCGCTGAATAGCCTTGCAACAATTTCCGTTAATATCTTTCAAATAAAACTCAAACCCCCAACAAACATGAATGAATTTCTGACTAATGAATCAAAATAAAAAAATTATTAAAAACCAAACAACGGACCATAACTCAAATTAAAGTTACATTACCAACGAATTGAGCTCTAACATGATTTAAGACAATTGCAAAAAAAAAACACACAACACAACACAACTTTGGAAAAACTTTAATAAAATTGTTGAAAATCATCATCAATGACACAAGACACAGCATACAACACAGAAACAAACCATCGGCCATAGTCCCATAATGAATGTGTAATATTACCAACTACCATGGTTCAAAGGACGGACAGACCGATAGACAGACAAATGAACAAAGTGACTACTGTGGTATCACCAAAACAATCGCCACCATCATCCTTAGTTATGAACACTACCAACCGTCATTCATGGTTTGCAATGTGTTTTTTTTTTTTCTTCTTATCCACTTGGCTCCAACAAATGAGGGTAAAATGGCCGAGAAACTTAAGGCGGCGAGGGGCCAAAAAAGAAAGAATGAACCGAAAGGCTAAAAACAGCGCCGGCAAATGATGATGGCTAATGCCAACAATATCAGCCATAACAGAAAACAAAACGAGCCGTTGTTGGGGAGAGGAAAAAAACCCATAAAATAATTGATAATACCATGTAATGAAATGCAGACAGTTGCCGTTTGCTTTGGCCACTGTTTCATTGAACCAAAGGCTCGCAAGAGTTTGCAACAAAAAACACGAGAGGGGATAGCACCAGTCAAATGGTATAACATTTCAATTATTGTATGACCGTGTTCAATTAAAAAAATAAATGTAAATATTGTCAATATTGAATCGTGTCAGTAAAGTTTTTCAATTGCAGCCGTATGACCAGTGGCCAACTAAATGACAAAGAATATCAACAAATGCAGTTCCTTTAACGAGAGCATGAGTAATATTGGCTTGCCCAAAAAGTAATTGCGGATTTTTTAAAAGAAAGTAAATGCATTTTTAATAAAACTTAGAATGAACTTTAATCAAATATACTTTTTTACAATTTTTTTCTAAAGCAAGCTAAAAGTAACAGCTGATAACTGACAGAAGAAAGAATGCAATTACAGAGTCATAAGCTGTGAAAAAATTTTTCATCGCCAACTATATGAAAAATCCGCAATTACTTTTTGGGCAACCCATATTTCGTATAGTCTTATAAGTCCTGTCAATAAAAGCCTACTCTCAAGAAACCTATGATAATACCAGAAGTGTATTATCATAGGTTTTTTGAGAAGGCACATTCTTAAGGCTACTATGTATTCTCAAGAATGCAGCATACATAGTAGCCCTGCAATCAGTTCCACGGCCCCAAGCGAAGTAGAGGTATCCGGCAAAAAGTAGAGAAAACAAATTTGCAGGAACAAGTAAAAGCGTGCTAAGTTCGGCCGGACCGAATCTTATATACCCTCCACCATGGATCGCAATTTCCACACGTATGTTAAAGGTCATGAGAGAAGCCGTTGTAGAAAATTTCAGCTAAATCTGCTAATAATTGCGCCCTCAAGTGACACAAGAAGTCAAGACCCCAGATCGGTTTATATGGCAGCTATATCAGGTTATGGACCGATTTAAACCATTCTTAATACAGTTGTTGAAAGTCATAACAAAACACGTCATGCAAAATTTCAGCCAAATCGGATAATAATTGCGCCCTCTAGGGGGCTCAAGAAGTCAAGACCCCAGATCGGTTTATATGGCAGCTATATCAGGTTATGGACCGATTTAAACCATACTCAACACAGTTGTTGAAAGTCAAAACAAAACACATCATGCAAAATTTCAGCCAAATCGGATAGGAATTGCGTCCTTTAGTGGCTCAAGAAGTCAAGACCCCAGATCGGCTTATGTGGCAGCTATATCAGGTTAAAGACCGATTTGAACCATTCTTAACACAGTTGCTGAAAGTCATAACGAAACACCTCATGCAAAATTTCAGCCAAATCGGATAATAATTGCGCCCTCTAGTGACTCAAGAAGTCAAAACCCCAGATCGGTTTATATGGCAGCTATATCAGGTTATGGACCGATTTAAACCATACTCAACACAGTTGTTGAAAGTCAAAACAAAACACATCATGCAAAATTTCAGCCAAATCGGATAGGAATTGCGTCCTTTAGTGGCTCAAGAAGTCAAGACCCCAGATCGGCTTATGTGGCAGCTATATCAGGTTAAAGACCGATTTGAACCATTCTTAACACAGTTGCTGAAAGTCATAACGAAACACCTCATGCAAAATTTCAGCCAAATCGGATAATAATTGCGCCCTCTAGTGACTCAAGAAGTCAAGACCCCAGATCGGTTCATATGGCAGCTATATCAGGTTATGGACCGATTTAAACCATACTCAGCACAGTTGTTAAAAGTCATAACAAACCACCTCATGCAAAATTTCAGACAAATCGGCTAATAATTGCGTCCTCTAGAGCCTTAAGAAGTCAAGACCCCAGATCGGCTTATGTGGCAGCTATATCAGGTTATGGACCTATTTGAACCATTCTTAATACAGTTGTTGAAAGTCATAACAAAACACCTCATGCAAAATTTCAGCTAAATCGGCTAATAATAGCGTCCTCTAGAGCCTCAAGAAGTCAAGACCCCAGATCGGTTTATATGGCAGCTATATCAGGTTATGGGCCGATTTGATCTTTTCTTAGCACAGTTGTTGAAAGTCATAACAAAACACCTCGTGCAAAATTTCAGCCAAATCGGATAAGAATTGTGCCCTCTAGCGGGCTCAAGAAGTCAAGACCCCAGATCGGTTTATATGGCAGCTATATCAGGTTATGGACTGATCTGAACTATTCTTATCACAGTTGTTGAAAGTCATAATAAAACACCTCATGCAAAATTTCAGCCAAATCGGATAAGAATTGTGCCCTCTAATGGCTCAAGAAGTCAAGGCCCCAGAAGTCGGTTTATATGGCAGCTATATCAGGTTATGGACCGATTTAAACTATTCTTAGCACAGTTGTTGAAAGTCATAACAAAACACCTCATGCAAAATTTCAGCCAAATCGGCTAATAATGCGCCCTCTAGAGCCTCAAGAAGTCAAGACCCCACATCGGTTTATATGGCAGCTATATCAGTTTATGGACCTATTTGAACCATTCTTAACACAGTTGTTGGAAATCATAATAAAACACCTCATGCAAAATTTCAGCCAAATCGGCTAATAATTGCGCCCTCTAGTGACTCAAGAAGTCAAGACCCCAGATCGGTTTATATGGCAGCTATATCAGGTTATGGACCGATTTAAACCATACTCAGTACAGTTGTTGGAAGTCATAGCAAAACACCTCATGAAAAATTTCAGCCAAATCGGCTAATAATTGCGTCCTCTAGAGTCTAAAGAAGTCAAGACCCCAGATCGGTTTATATGGCAGCTATATCAGGTTATAGACCGATTTGATCTATTCTTAGCACAGTTGTTGAAAGTCATAACAAAACACCTCGTGCAAAATTTCAGCCAAATCGGATAAGAAATGTGCCCTCTAGTGGCTCAAGAAGTCAAGACCCCAGATCGGCTTATGTGGCAGCTATATCAGGTTATGGACCTATTTGAACCATTCTTAACACAGTTGTTGGAAGTCATAATAAAACACTATGTGCAAGAATTCAGCCAAATCGGATAAGAATTTTGCCCTCTTGCGGCTCAAAAAAGTCAAGATCCCAGATCGATTTATATGGCAGCTATATCAAAACGTGGACCGATATGGCCCATTTACAATCCCAACTGACCTACACAAATAGTAATTATTTGTGCAAAATTTCAAGTGGCTAGCTTTATTCCTTCGAAAGTTAGCGTTCTTTCGACAGACAGACGGACAGACGGACGGACATGGCTAGTTCGTCCTAAAATGTCATGACGATCCAGAATATATCTACTTTATGGGGTCTTAGACGATTATTTGACGAAATTAGTATACCCCCATGCTATGGTGGAGGATATAAAGAGAGAGATATGGTGAGACATTAGGGTAAACGAATCGAGATGTTCAGGTGTCTGGATAAAGTGCGGAAATTTAAATAAAACATCAACGAAATCTATTGACACATGATTATAGTGTGCTGAGGATATGAGAGGAACATTTTGCTCAGCAGCTGTTCTCCAATAGTGGCGGCGACGAGGATACCACAAAACTAATCCCCGATGATGGTATGGAATATGTAGTCAGAATGATGTGTATGTAGTAGTAACCCGGCTGAAGAATAACAAGACTGAGGGAGCCGGTGGGTTGCCAGCTGAACTACTTCAATTCATCAATTAGCTCGTCTTCGCTATCTGGCTGGGAGTAAGAACACCCGAGGATGAGAGGAGAGGGCAGACAACATAGCTGTGAATGCCAAAAAAAAAACTGTCATCAATTAACGTGATGAATGCCCAGCCTTTCAGGACGACGCAGCTTGGGCGACGAGAGCTCACTTAGTACTTTGGAACAAAGAAACTGTCGGAACGACAACATTCGATGGAGATTTTTGGAACGTGATGAAAGGAGGCTATTACTAAGGGGAAGTAGAAAAAGGATCGGTATCATTAGGCTACTGAGTAGGTAGAAGAATGTGTATGTGGTAGTAACACGGCTGACGAAAAACAAGACTGGTGGAGCCGATGCGTTGCCAGCTGAACTACTTCCGACCAGAGACAACAAGCTGATGAGGCATATCAATTAGCTGGTCTTCGCAATCTGGCAGGAAGTAAGAACACCCCAGGATGAGAGGAGAGGGCAGACAACATAGCTGTTGGAAGTCATAACAGAACACCTCATGCAAAATTTCAGTCAAATCGGGCAAAAATAGCGGCTTGTAAGAGCTCAAGAAATCAAATCGGGAGATCAGTTTATATAGGAGCTATATCAGCTTATAAACCGATTTGGACCTTGGCACATGTGTTGGAAGTCACAAAAGAACACCGCATGCAAAATTTCACCCAAATCTGACAAAAAAATGCGCCTCCCAGGGGCTCAAGAAGTCAAACCGGGAGATCGGTTTATATGAGAGCTATATCTAAATCTGAACCGATATGACCCATTTGCAATCCCCAAAGACTTACATAAATATTTAGTACCTGCGGAAAATTTCAAGAGGCTAGCTTTACGCGTTCAACCGCTATCGCGACGGAGGGACGGTCGGACATGGCTAAATCGACTCAGAACGTCGAAACGATCAAGAATATAATACTTTATGGGGTCTTAGACGGATATTTCGAGGTGTGACAAACGGATTGACTAGATTAGTATACCCCCATCCTATGATGGCGCGTATTAAAAAGACAGCTTAACATAAAAAATCTCACATGTGTATATCTCAGATATAAATTCATGCAAGTTGCGATAGTTTGTGATGTGTCAAATGCATTATTAAAACGCCACTTCCAACCATTTAACAATGATTTATGATTTTTCTATTCACCTCGACAAAAACACATATTCCCAATAGAAAATCCTGTAGAATGTTTCCTTTCCCCCACCCTCATGCAAAACATGACGTTTTTATAGTTTTTTAATATTCCCCAGCTGTGGTGGTGTGATGATGAAGAGTGGCCAATCTTCATTTTATCCGTTATGGTCAACATTTGTTCAAGATTTGCTGACCGACCACATGATGTGCAAATAGAAATCTGGTCCACCATCCAGTGGCCAATAGGGGGTTTTGGTGTATGACGACTAACCAAAAAAAAAAAATGTTATCATTTTGAAAACATTTGTGGCATGTTTTGTGGCTTAAGTGGAAATATTTTCATACTGCTACAGAGATGGGTCATGTCCTTCTATGGCATGGTCACAGATGTTGTGGGTAGTTTTTCCCACAGTGATACACTCCCAGATATTGAGAGAATTTTCGTTGCAAGCATGCTTATGAAGAAAAGGTCAAAAAATATTTGAACTCATTTTATGTTGGTCACGTTTTATTTGAAGTAGCTGCTGATGGAATTTTTTCCCTTAGTTTTTTTCGTGATTTGATGCTTCCTTACAGTTATTAATAAATTTATATGAGAGTTGTATGAAATTTAAGTCATAGCGAAAGCGGAAGCGGAAATATGATAAGTTCCCATAAAAACAATGAGATTTTTTGGCTCATTGAAGATTTGTGACCCTTAAGAGTCACAAATGAATCTTCTATTATAGAACAAGTAAAAAGGCGTTAAGTTTGGCCGGGCCAAACTTTGGATACCCACCACCTCGGGTATATATGTAGACCACCTTTCGTCAAAATCCTTTGAAAAATGCATACCTTATGCCCCATAGCAGCTATATCGAAATATATTCCGATTTGTACGAAAGCATCACTATTCAATTATTGCTCTTTTTGGTAGCTATATCTAAAAATAAACCGATCTGAACCATATACGACACTAATGTCGAAAAGCCTAACATAAGTCACTGTGTTAAATTTCAATGAAATCGGATTATAAATGCGCCTTTTATGTGGACAAGACCTTAAATCAAGATATTGGTCTATATAGCAGCTATATCCTAATGTGGACCTATTTGGGCCAAGTTTCAGAAAAATGTCGAAGGGCCTTACACAACTATCTGTCCCAAATTTCGGTGAAATCGGATAATAAATGCCCCATTTATGGGCCCAAAACCTTAAATCGAGAGATCGGTATATATGGTAGCTATATCCAACTCAGGACCGATATGAACCAAATTGAAGAAGGATGTCGAAGGGCCTAACACAACTCACTGTCCCAAATTTCAGCAAAATCGGATAATAAATGTGGCTTTTATGGGCCAAAGAACCTAAATCGGCGGATCGGTCTATATGGCGGCTATATCCAAATCTGGACCGATCTGGGCCAAATTGAAGAAGGATATCGAAGGGCCTAACACAACTCACTGTCCCAAATTTCAGCAAAATCGGACAATAATTGTGGCTTTTATGGGCCTAAGACCCTAAATCGACGGATAGGTCTATATGGCAGCTATATCCAAATCTGGACCGATCTGAGCCAAATTGAAGAAGAATTTCAAAGAGCCTAAAACAACTCACTGTCCCAAGTATCGGCGATATCGGACAATAAATGCACCTTTTATGGACCTAAGACCCTAAATCGACGGATCGGTCCATATGGCAACTATATCTAAATCTGAACCGATCTGGCCCAAATTGGAGAAGGATATCGAAGGGCCTTACACAACTCACTGTCCCAAATTTCAGCAAAATCGGATAATAAATGCGCCTTTTATGGGCCTAAGACCCTAAATCGGCGGATCGATTTATATGGCAGCTATATCCAAATTAGGACCGATTTGGGCCAAATTTGATAAGGATATCGAAGGGCCTAACACAACTCACTGTCCCAAATTTCAGCCAAATCGGACAATAAATGCGCCTTTGATGGACCCAAAACCATAAATCGAGAGATCCGTCTATATGGCAGCTATACCCAAATCTGGACCGATCTGAGCCAAATTGAAGAAGGATATCGAAGGGCCTAACACAACTCACTGTCCCAAAATTCAGCGAAATCGGACAATAATTGTGGCTTTTATGGGCCTAAGACCCTAAATTCGCGGATCGGTCTATATGGCAGCTATCCAAATCTGGACCGATTAGGGCCAAATTTAAGAAGGATATCGAAGGGCCTAACAAAATTTACTGTCCCAAATTTTCAGCAAAATCGGATAATAAATGTGGATTTTATGGGCCAAAAACCCTAAATCGGCGGATCGGTCCATATGGCAACTATATCCAAATCTGGACCGATCTGGGCCAAATTGAAGAAGGATATTGAAGGGCCTAACACAATTCACTGTCCCAAATTTCAGCAAAATCGGATAATAAATGTGGATTTTATGGGCCAAAGACCCTAAATCGGCGGATCGGTCCATATGGCAGCTATATCCAAATCTGAACCGATCTGGGCCAAATTGAAGAAGAATGTGGAGGGGCCTAACACAACTCTCTGTCCCAAATTTCAGCAAAATCGGATAATAAATGTGGATTTTATGGGCCAAAGACCCTAAATTGGCGGATCGGTCTATATGGCAGCTATATCCAAATCTGGACCGATCTGGGCCAAATTGACGAAGGATATTGAGGAGCCTAACACAACTCACTGTCCCAAATTTCAGCAAAATCGGACAATAATTGTGGCTTTTATAGGCCTAAGACCATAAATCGGTGGATCGGTCCATATGGCAGCTATATCCAAATCTGGACCGATCTGGGCCAAATTTACGAAGGGTATTGAGGAGCTTAACACAACTCACTGTCCCAAATTTCAGCAAAATCGGACAATAAATGTGGCTTTTATGGGCCTAAGACCCTAAATCAACGGATCGGTCTATATAACAGCTAAATGAAGATATAGTCCGATATAGCCCATCTTCTACAATAATTTAACCTGCTTATGGAAAAAAAAATCTGTGCAAAGTTTCAGCTCAATATCTCTATTTTTAGAGACTGTAGCGTGATTTCAACAGACAGACGGACAGAGGGACGGACATTGCTAGATCGTCCTAGATTTTTACTCTGATCAAGAATATATATACTTTATAGCATCGGAAATGGATATATGTTGCAAACGGAATGGCAAAATGAATATACCCCCATCCTTCGGTGGTGGATATTAAAATTGCGCTTTGTTTGTTTGTTTGTCTGTTCCGTATAGACTCAAATACGGCTAAACCGATTTTTCATGAAATTTTTCCCAGATGATAGAGCTTGACCCTCCGGTAAAAATAGGGTACTTAATTTTTTGATATCCGAAGGGGGGACGGACCCTCCCACTTACCCCATTTTTCTCGGAGATGGGGGCACCGATTTAAGCAAAATTTTGTATGCCGCCTTATGGTAACCCAGAAACACAAAATTGGTATAAACCTTTGGGGTCAAAAACCCTGGGGGGACGCCCCATCCAAACGGACATGTTTGCCGATTGGAACAATATGGGTATCAAATGAAAGGTATTCAGGAGTAGAGCACAACTTGATATAACAATTTGACAACAAGGGCCGTGGGGCCTCCATAAAAAAACATCCCAGAAATGACATATTTACCGATTGGGGCAAAATGGGTATCAACTAAAAGGTAATTGGAAGTAGAGTACGCATCTGGTTTAAGAATTTGGTCAAGGAGGTCTACGGGACCTCCCCAGTTCCACATCACCCCAAAACAAGCATGTATGACCAAAACCACAAAATGGGTATCAAATAAAAGGTCTTAGGGAGTAGATTATGAATCTGGTATACAATCGTAGAACAAAGAGTCAGGGGACCGCCCACCCACTAAATACCCTTCAATACGACATGTAGGTCGATCGGGGCAATGTGGGACTTTAAGAGAAGGTCAACGACAGTAAAGTTCATATCTGATCACTGAACCCTACCCCTTTTCTTAAGATTCAAAAACCCCAGATATAGGAGATGGGTGCACCGGTATAAGCAAAATTGTTTATGCCGTTTTATGGTAACCCAGAAACTGAAAATTGGCATCAAATTTTGGGGTCAAATAAGCTGGGGGACGCCCCACCCAAAACCCCTTCCAAACGGACATGTATGTCGATTGGACCAATATAGGTATCAAACGAAAGGTATTTAAGAGTAAAGTTCGAGCTTTATATAAAAATTTTGAGGGGAAAATGTAGAGGGGTCCCTCAACCACCCTCCCTTTTAGCGCCTTAGGTAATATGGGTATCAAATGAAAGGTATTTGAAACTAGCTTCCAGAGGCCTAAGAATTCAAATCGGGAGATTAATTTATATGGGAGCTACATCAGGTTCTGGACCGATTTAAATCGTACTTTGCCCAGTTGTTAGAAGTCGCAATAGCCGCATGCAAAATTTCAGCCAATTCGGATGAAAATTTAATCTTTCAGGGGCTCAAGAAGTCAAATCGGGAGATCGGTTTATATGGGGCCAAATCAGGTTCCTGAACGATTTAAATCGTACTTTGTCCAGTTGAACACCTCATGCAAAATGTCAGCTCAAGAAGTTAAATCGGGGAATCGGTTTATATGGGAGCTGTCTCAGGTTCCTGGCCGATTTGAACGGTATTTTGCACAGTTGCTGGATGTCATAACAGAACAGTATGGCTTTCGGTATCATTAAGGTACTGAGTGGGTAGAAGAATGTGTATATAGCAGTAACCCGGCTGAAGAAGACTGTGGGAGCCGATGCGTTGCCAGCTGAACTACTTCCGACCAGAGACAAAATGCTGATGAGACATATCATATTAGTTTCGCAATCTGTCAGGAAGTAAGAACACCCGGAGATGAGAGGAGAGGGCAGACAACATAGCTGTTGAAAGTCATAACAGAACACCTTATGCAAAATTTCAGCCAAATCGGACAAAAATTACGGCTTGTAAGGGCTCAAATCTGGAGATCGGTTTCTATGGGAGCTATATCGGGTTATAGACCCATTTAAACCGTACATGGCATAGTTATAGGAAGTCATAGCAAAAGTTAGGTTAGGTTAGGTTTAAGTGGCAGTCTGCTATCAAACTCACTTAGACGTTTTCGTCCATTGTGATACCACAGGGACAAAAGAAGGAAGATTCCTTCTTCTTCGGCCTGACCGAATCTAGGGTACCCACCACCATGGATTTAGCTAAAAATTTACCCTTATTAGGTAAGGTTTAAGTGGCGGCTTAAAGTTTTCGGCCATTGCGATACCTCAGGGACAAAAGAAGAAAGATTCCTTCTAGTTTCTACCGCTGAACCATCCAGATCGCTTTAAAAAGCCCAATAACTTGCGAATGTTCACATCCGCTAAATCAGACTGGTTCTCAAAGAAATGAGAACTTAAAGCGGAACTCCTTCTGACTGCTAGTGCAGGACACACACACAGAAGGTGTTCTATAGTCTCTTCTTCTTGGATGTCCTCACAGCTTCTGCAAAAGTCATTGCTGGCAATCTTCCGTCTGTCAGCATGTTTTCCGATCAGATAGTGACCTGTCATGACGGATATAATGACTGAGACGTCTGCTCTAGCCAATGACAGCAAAGCGGTAGACGTTTTCAAGTCTAGATTAGGCCACATAGTTTTGGAATTCTCACAGCCTCCTTTTTGTGACCATCTATCATTCGTTGTCCTTCGGGACTGGTCTTGAAAACGTAGCTTACTTGTCGCTAGAGGCATACCCATAGATTCCAGTATCCCTGGAATGCGTAGGGTAGATAATAGTCTCGCAAGATCGCCCGCTTTACAATTCCCTGGGGTTTTCTCTGTGGCCCGGCAGCCAGAACAGGTGAATTTTCAACTATTCAGCCATCTCGAGAGAGAGAGAGAGAGATCTGCGACAGTCGACGACGGTTTTTGTGTTCAGAAATACGTTCTCCGGGGATTTAATGGCTGTCTGAGAAAATATTTATGCCAATGATCGTAATGACATTATATCTTAGCCATTCCAGCACCTCCTTTATTCCAAGGATCTCCGCTTGATACACACTGCAGTGGTCAGGTGATCTTTTGGATATGAGGTCTTTAGAGTACACCCCAAAGCCTACCTGGTCGTTAAGTTTGGATCCATCTGTATCGAAATCTATGTAACTTCTGTTACCAGGGATATCGTAGTTCCAATCGGCTCTATCTCGAATAGTGGTAAAGTAATTTTTATCAAAAAGCGGCTCTGGTAGGGTGTAATCCACACTTCCTGTAACATAGCCGGCAGTAAAACACTGCATAACAAATTTCAGCCAAATCGGACAAAATTTCGGCTTTCAGGGACTCATGAAGGGATATCGGTTTATATGGGAGCTATATCTAAATCTGAACCGATATGGCCCATTTGCAATCCCCATCGACCTACATCAATACTAAGTATCTGCACAAATTTTCAAGCAGCTAGCTTCACGCGTTGGATCTCTATCGTGATTTTGACAGACGGACGGACGGACATGGCTAAATCGACTCAGAACGTCGAGGCGATCAAGAATATACATATGCCTAATGGGGTCTTAGACGAATATTTTGAGGTGTTACATACGGAATGACTAGATTAGTATACCCGCATCCTGTGGTGGTGGGTATAAAAATATTTGGAAAGTAAATGGGCTATCCAAATATTTTTGTACCCTCCACCATAAGATGGGGGGTATACTAATTTCGTCATTCTGATTGTAACTACTCGAAATATTCATCTGAGACCCCATAAAGTATATATATTCTTGATCGTCGTGAAATTTTATGTCGATCTAGCCATGTCCGTCCGTCTGTCCGTCAGTCCGTCCGTCCGTCTGTCTGTCGAAAGCACGCTAACTTCCGAAGGAGTAAAGCTAGCCGCTTGAAATTTTGCAAAAATACTTTTTATTAGTGTAGGTCGGTGTGTATTGTAAATGGGCCATATCCGTCCATGTTTTGATATAGCTGTCATATAAACCGATGTTGGGTCTTGACTTCTTGAGCCTCTAGAGTGCGCAATTCTTATCCGATTGGGACGAAATTTTGCACGACTTGTTTTGTTATGATACCCAACAACTGTGCCAAGTATGGTTCAAATCGGTCCATAACCTGATATAGCTGCCATATAAACCGATCTGGGGTCTTGACTTCTTGAGCCTCTAGAGTGCGCAATTCTTATCCGATTGGAATAAAATTTTGCACGACGTGTTTTGTTATTATATCCAACAACTGTGCCAAGTATGGTTCAAATCGGTTCATAACCTGATATAGCTGCCATATAAATCGATCTTGGGTCTTGACTTCTTGAGCCTCTAGAGTGCGCAATTCTTATCCGATTGGGATGAAATTTTGCACGACGTGTTTTGTTATGATATCCAACAACTGTGCCAAGTATGGTTCAAATCGGTTTATAACCTGATATAGCTGCCATATAAACCGATCTTGGGTCTTGACTTCTTGAGCCTCTAGAGTGCGCAATTCTTATCCGATTGGAATGAAATTTTGCACGACGTGTTTTGTTATGACATCCAACAACTGTGCCAAGTATGGTTCAAATCGGTTCATAACCTGATATAGCTGCCATATAAACCGATCTGGGGTCTTGACTTCTTGAGCCTCTAGAGTGCGCAATTCTTATCCGATTGGAATGAAATTTTGCACGACGTGTTTTGTTATGACATCCAACAACTGTGCCAAGTATAGTTCAAATCGGTTCATAACCTGATATAGCTGCCATATAAACCGATCTTGGGTCTTGACTTCTTGAGCCTCTAGAGTGCGCAATTCTTATCCGATTGGGATGAAATTTTGCACGACGTGTTTTGTTATGATATCCAACAACTGTGCCAAGTATGGTTCAAATCGGTTTATAACCTTATATAGCTGCCATATAAACTGATCTGGGGTCTTGACTTCTTGAGCCTCTGGAGGGCGCAATTCTTATCCAATTTTAATGAATTTTGGCACGTAGTATTTTGTTATGATATTCAACAACTGTGTCAAATATGGTTCAAATCGGTTGATAACCTGATATAGCTGTCATATAAACAGATCTGGGGACTTGACTTCTTGAGCTTCTAGGGGGCTCAATTTCTATCCGATTTGGCTGAAATTTCGCAAGATGTTTTTTATTGTTACTTTCAACAACTATGTCAAATAAAGTACAAGTCGGTTCATAACCTGATATAGCTGCCATATAAACCGATCTGGGATCTTGACTTCTTGAGCCTCTGGAGGTCGCAATTATTATCCGAATTGCCTGAAATTTTGTACGACGGATTCTCTCATGACCATCAACATACGTGTTTATTATGGTCTGAATCGGTCTATAGCCCGATACAGCTCCCATATAAATCGATCTCTCTATTTTACTTTTTGAGCCCACAAAGGGCGCAATTCTTATTCGAATTGGCTGACATTTTACACAGGTCTCCAACATATAATTTAATTGTGGTCCAAACCGGACCATATCTTGATATCGCTCTAATAGCAGAGCAAATCTTTTCTTATATCCTTTTTTTTACCTAAGAAGAGATGCCGGGAAAAGAACTCGACAAATGCGATCCATGGTGGAGGGTATATAAGATTCGGCCCGGCCGAACTTAGCACGCTTTTACTTGTTTTAAATTTTTTTATAATATTTTTTTTTAATTTTCTTATCTTTTTTTTTATTTTTTAATGTTCCCAATGACTTTAATTTGTAACATTTAAATGCTGTACAGCCTTAATTAGCTAACAAATGTGCAGGAAGTTGCAAGGACATTAGCTATCATCCAACAGCTACAGATACATCATTCGTTTTAGTCACCATCAACCATATCCTTAAGAATCTTTAACAATTGGTTTGAGAATGTGTGTGTGTGTATGTGTGTGTGTGTTTGCAAATGATGCCATCAAGAGGGAAAACCAAACCAAACCAAACAAAGAAAAACTCCATGAAATAAATGACCTTTAACGAAAATAAAAAACAATTAAGGTTTTAGGTTAATTTAAGCCAAAACACACACACACATACACACATAGATATAGACATAGAAATCTTCAGAAAAGATGGCTCAAAGGATGAGGATGTAGAATGAATTTGGTAATCAGAAGGCATAAAATCCATATAACATAATTAGCAGCAAAACAAGCAAATGGCCAACAACGTTGAGTATCCTTGTCGGTTAATATGGGAACGAAACAAAATGGCCAACCAAGGCAGTCAACCAAGCGAAAAACTAACGATAGTCTTGTGGACAAAAGCCAAATTTCGAAAGACTACCGTCGCACACACTTGGCTCTGGCAGATAGTTAAGAGATTAAAGTACAGGTTGGCAAAGGAGTGAGTAATGGGGTATGAATTTGGGGATAATAAAACATTTTTCTCCACCGAATGGTTGATGATTGACGAGGGCATGCTTTAATTAAATATTTCGGCAAATTGTGGTTGGGTAATGTGGCATTAGATTAAGGGGAATATGACAGTAATATGAAATAAGCAAGGTATGTAATGACAAAATATTGAGCATATTTCGATTGAGGCACAAGAATTTTATCAAAAATGGTTTATCAGTAAAATTAGTTCAAAATGTAATCGTAAAGAAATTTTGTGAAAATGTTGTATTTTTTTCATTTGTTTCTCCTTTGAGACGATCTTAATGATCGGATATTTTCTTTGCAAATTGAAATGGAAAGCCAGAGATCGCCACACACATCAACCACTATGGGATGCGTTTCGTCTTTGGTTAGAAGACTTTTCAACCATATTAGGTGTGATGGCTTCAAGGGCCGTACCTTGATATGTTAAATTTGTATCGTATTTATTGCGAAAATGCCTCTATGATTAAAATTCCCTATTATCCACGCTCGACAACCCTGTCCTTTAGCTGTACATTTCCCAATGCATGTGTTTTCGTGTAATGACAGATTTTTTTGTCTGCAACAATTACACCACTTTCATGGTAGCACATGATTTAGTGCATCTGTTGGAAGTTGTATTGATGGTTTCGAAAGCTAGGCAACGACATCGGCTCTCGCTGTTGCTCCGTAAGGACGGGCTAAAGTCGGGCAAAGCCAACCATTTAATACCTTACACCACATTGGATATGCAACCACAAAAAGAGTTCCTTCCTCCTTCTCCTCCCAGTGGAAGACCTCCTACTTCTCGGCAACCAAACCTTCGTTTTGTTTGCCCAAGAATCCCAACAAGCGTTCCGTCGCAAATTTACTACCCCATCCCTTGATGAAGACCGTAGCCTTTGTGAGCTGAGGGATATCCATCTTTCTCGCCAGGCCAAGCTTTGCGCCCTCCCAGGGAGCGTGAATACCTCTGACGAGCTGTTTGACGGTATCAATACATTCCGCCGACGCAAAACGCAGCGTAAAGATGTCCCCTCTAAACTTGCAGCTTATCATTTGTATGGGTGGACCCTATACAGAGTTCCACACATGTTAAAAAATCCGATCGTTAACTCAGATCCTCCACTTGAGACCGATGATCTGGTGGAATCCTACCGGATGCACAGCCGATATTAATGACTGCATAAGTCAGCTTATCTCTGTTGTGCTTCCTTGCCACTATGGCGTAAGAGGGCGCCTCCTTACCATTCTCAGTGACCATCTTCCCCTTCCGTGATGGCTGTGGCCTCCTTGAAGACTCAGGGGCCGTGTGCGCTTCCTTCGTTCCTGTTTCAACTTTGTCTACCTCCGCAGGACACTGTCTGGAGTCTCCATAGCGAGATGGCTAGCTTGGTTTTCCCTGAGTACTTGAAAGCTGAGAGCTCTTTTTCTTCTTCAGTATTTTAACAGTGTTATGCTCTTCGGGAGATCTGATTCTTTTTTCAGCTTCCGTAGAAGTGCTTAGAATGTCAGTTCTATCCCTTCCAGCATCCTGTCGTCGTGCACCGGATAGCTTTCTCGGTCTGCTTGTGAGCTTAGCACAGCTATCGCTCACTTCTGCTGTCATCCCGATGCCCTCATCTCTCAATTCGGCTGCGATGACTGTTTCATTGACACAGTCGCTGTCTGAATCCGAGTCATAAACACCACCTTTACTTTAAGGCTGGGGATGAACTGTGCATCCCTCTGGTTTATCCAGCTCTTCCTCATTAATTAGTCTGACGACTAGTTGTGCGCTTGAAGCATTACTCTCGACGACAGATGCGAAGGCACCCACACCTATAGGAGGGAAGGACAACATGCTGCGGTCTGACGCCACCACCGCAGATGTTGAGTCTTTGGAGTTTATTTCTAGCCTACTTCAAAAGGCTTTGAAATTTTTTTTTCGTAATAGGTGGTGCCAATTCCGAACAAATTCGAAAATATTTTACTTTATATGCTTATAGAATTGAGAGATAAGATGGAGTATAAAAGAATTTGACATATGGGAGCTATATCAGATTATAAACTGATTTGAGCCATAGTTGGCACAGTGTTTGATGGTAAAACCAAAACATTTCATGTACAATTACGGCCAAATCGGACAATAATTGCGCCATCTGGCGGCTTAAGAAGTCAAGATCCGAAATCGGTTTATATAGGAGCAATATCAGATTATAAACCGACATATCGGATAATAATTGCGCCATCTGGCGGCTCAAGAAGTCAAGATCCGAAATCGGTTTATATGGGAGCTATACCAGGTTATGAACCGATTTGAACCATACTTGGCACAGTTCTTGATGGTCAAACCAAAACATTTGATGTACAGTTTCATCCAAATCGGATAATAATTGCGCCATCTGGCGGCTCAAGAAGTCAAGATCCGAGATCAGTTTATATAGGAGCTATACCAGGTTATGAGCCGATTTGAACCATACTTGGCACAGGTCTTGATGGTCAAACCAAAAAATTTTAT
Organism: Stomoxys calcitrans; assembly: GCF_963082655.1. NCBI lineage: Eukaryota > Metazoa > Arthropoda > Insecta > Diptera > Muscidae > Stomoxys > Stomoxys calcitrans. The sequence continues at coordinate 209,334,274 of NC_081553.1, forward strand.
GTACAATTTCATCCAAATCGCATAATAATTGCGCCCTCTAGCGGCTCAAGAAGTCAAGATTCGAAATCGGTTTATATAGGAGCTATATCAGGTTATAAACCAATTCTAGCCATACTTGGCACAGTTGTTGATAATCAACTAAAAACACTACGTGGAAGAATTCATACAAATCGAATAATAATTGCGCCCTCTAGCGGCTCAAGAAGTCAAGATCCGACAACGGATTATATGGGAGCTATATTAGGAAATGCACCGATTTAAGCCATACTTAGCACAGTTGTTGATGGTTAAACCAAACCACTTCATGCTAAATTTCAGTCATATTGGAGACTAATTGCGCCCTCCAGCGGCTCAAGAAGTCAAGCTTCGAAATCGGTTTATATGGGAGCTGTATCAGGTTATGAACCGATTTGAGCCATACTTGGCACAGTTCTTGATGGTCAAACCAAAACATTTCGTGCAAAATTTCAGCCATATCGGATAATAATTGCGCCATCTGGCGGCTCAAGAAGTCAAAATCCGAAATCGGTTTATATGGGAGCTATACCAGGTTATGAACCGATTTGAACCATACTTGGCACAGTTCTTGATGGTCAAACTAAAACATTTCGTGCAAAATTTCAGCTATATCGGATAATAATTGCGCTTTCTAGCTGCTGCTCATTTGTAACATTTTGGAGCTTTTTTTAACCTTTTAAATTTTGAAAACAGTAGTAGTGGGTATATAAAAATATATCCAGTGTAAATAAATGAAAACATTATGGGCTTGATAATGGATCTATTCAAAGTAGTTTCGTTTCACACATTTAAGCCAATAACCACCACGAGGTTAGAGTTGTAAACACTTCATAACACAAATCTTTCGAATATAAAGATTGAAAATCACTTTCAAACAGAAGTCCATTTCCCCCAACACCCTATAACCACAAAGTTAATTTAGTATAATTCCAGCAATTTAGCATCTCCAGAGGCCAAGGAATACTATCTGCAAAAATCTTGTGATTCCAATAATGATGATTATGAGCCTATAATGATGGACATGTCCATGTCCGCCACCAACCGCATTGCCTCAAAACGCTCTTGTAATGACCGCAATTGCAAACTGCTTCCAATCTGTGTGACCACTGTGAAAAATAAACATCTTCTCAATGCTCCGTTTTAGTAGCCAACCATGGATATTAAAGTAAATTACACAATATTTACAACAACTTTATTGAGGAGGCATGAGCCGCAGGTTATTGTCGTTTATAGGCAGGATAAACCCCATCTACAAATGGAAGAGAATGCTGAACGCGAGCTAGCACCCCTTTGTGGCAACCATAGTTTTCGCATTGTTGTCTTTTTCGCTAACGCTGACATTAGCATGGCCAAGGCACAACCTCAACATTGTGGTGGTTTCTTTGACTTCCTTCCATCATGCCCTCAATGCTTAACACCATCGTCATCATCATCATCACCACTACCCTAATCTGAAGCCTTTATTGTTGTCTTGCTAAGACGCTTTACATCGCTTAATGACAACGCCTGTTTTGTCTGCCAAAAACAATTGAGAAATTGTTGTAAACAATGACTATGCCGCAAAAGTTGTCGATGAGTTTTGTGGATGACGTTGTCTTTAACCATTAAAGTTATTCACTTAAAGAAATTTAGGAAAAAAAGGAAAGGAAAGAAACACGTTGTAGATACTTTCATCAAATTTTATATAAATTTACATTGTCCAAGGGTGGACTCATGGATTGTGTGGGGTTAGCCCAAGGACGTCAAGTCGTTGTTGCGCAAAATTTCCGCCAAATCGAATAATAATTGCGCCCTCTAGCGGCTCAAGAAGTGAAGATCCGAAATCGGTTTAAATGGGAGCCATATCGGGTTATGAACCGATATGAACCATACTTAGCACAGTTGTTAATGGTCAAACCAAAACAAAATTTCAGCCAAATCGGATAATAATTGCGCCCTCTTGCGGCTCAAGAAGTCTAGATCCGAAATCGGTTTATATAGGAGCTATATCAGATTATAAACCGATTTGAGCCATACTTGGCACAGTTCTTGATGGTCAAGCCAAAAACTTTGATGTACAATTTCAGCCAAATCGAATAGTAATTGCGCCCTCTTGCGGCTGAAGAAGTCAAGCTTTGAAGTCGGTTTATATGGGAGCTATATCAGATTATAAACCGATTTAAGCCATACTTGGCACAGTTCTTGATGGTCAAGCCAAAAACTTTGATGTACAATTTCAGCCAAATCGAATAGTAATTGCGCCCTCTTGCGGCTCAAGAAATCAAGATCAGAGGTTTGGTTATATGGGACCTATTTCTGGTTATTCACTGATTTAGACCATACTGGACACGATTGTTGGAAGTCATTACAAAACACTTCATTCAAATTTTCAACCAAATCGAATAATAATTGCGTCCTCTAGCGGCTCAAAAATTCAAGCTTCGAAATCGGTTTATATGGGAGATATATCAGGTTTAGAACCGATTTGAGCCATACTTGGCACAGTTCTTGATGGTCAAACCAAAAAATTTGACGTACAATTTCATCCAAATCGGACAATAATTGCGCCATCTAGCGGCTCAAGAAGTCTAGATCCGAAATCGGTTTATATAGGAGCTATATCAGATTATAAACCGCTTTGAGCCATACTTGGCACAGTTCTTGATGGTCAAACCAAAACATTTCATGGACAGTTTCAGCCAAATCGGACAATAATTGCGTCCTCTAGCGGCTCAAAACTTCAAGCTTCGAAATCGGTTTATATGGGAGCTATATCAGGTTAAGAACCGATTTGAGCCATACTTGGCAAAGTTCTTGATGGTAAAACCAAAAAATTTGACGCACAATTTCATCCAAATCGGACAATAATTGCGCCATCTAGCGGCTCATGAAGTCTAGATCCGAAATCGGTTTATATAGGAGCTATACCAGGTTATGCACCGATTTGAATCATACTTGGCACAGTTCTTGATGGTCAAACCAAAAAATTTGATGTACAATTTCATCCAAATCGGATAATAATTGCGCCCTCTAGCGGCTCTAGAATTTTAGCCATGCTTGGCACAGTTGTTGATAATCAACTAAACACATTACGTGGAAGAATTCAGACAAATCGGTTAATAATTGCGCCCTTTAGCGGCTTAAGAAGTCAAGATCCGAGAACGGATTATATGGGAGCTATACTAGGTTATGCACCGATTTGAACCATACTTAGTACAGTTGTTGATGGTTAAACCACACCACTTCATGCTAAATTTCAGTTATATTGGAGATTAATTGCGCCCTCTAGCGGCTCAAGAAGTCAAGCTTCGAAATCGGTTTATATGGGAGCTATATCAGGTTATGAACCGATTTGAGCCATACTTGGCACAGTTATTGATGGTCAAACCAAAACATTTCATGGACAAATTTAGCCATATCGGACAATAATTGCGCCATCTAGCGGCTCAAGAAGTCAAGATCAAAAATCGGTTTATATGGGAGTTTTACAGGTTATGAATCGAGGTTATGAACCGATTTGAGCCATACTTGATACAGTTCTTGATGGTCAAACCAAAACACTTCATGCTTAATTTTAGCCAAATCCGACAGTAATTGCGCCCTCTAGCGGCTCAAGAAGTCAAGATCCGAGGTCGGGTTATATGAGAGCTATGTCAGGTAATGCACCGATTTGAAGCATACGTGGCACAGTTCTTAATGGGCAAACCAAAACACTTCATGCTAATTTTCAGCTGAATCGGATAATAATTACGCCCTCTAGCGGCTCAAAAAGTCAAGATACTATATCGGTTTGTAGGCAGCTAAATCAAAACATGGACCGATTTGGCCCATTTACAATCCCAACCGACTTGCACTAATAAGAAGTATTTACGCAAGATTTCAAGCACCTAGTTTACTCCTTAGTGCTTTCGGCAGGCAGACAGACAGACGGACGGACGGACAGAAGCACGAACCGTCCGTAAGTCCGTACGTACATGGACCGTACTAAATCGACTAAGAATGTCAAGACGATCAAGATAAAGCCATGAAGGCTTTATTCAGAACGGTTACAGCCGCGTAAGCGCCCAATTAATTATGGAGGACTTCCTAACTGAAGGCACACAAGTAGGAAAGAAAAAAATTTTTATAAAAAAAAAAATTTCAGCGGTGGTTATCCTCTCCTAATGCTGGCTACATTTGTGATTTACAATGCCATATAAAAACTTGTCCCCAAAAAGGGGCACGCCGCACAGTGGGAGAAAATCGAAAAATAAATAGTAAAATATATGCCGTGTGAGAACAGTTGGTGATATATCTTTGAAATGGTTAGAGCTGAGATGACAGCAAGATAGTGTGCCGGATGTCATTTTTCAGGCTCCTAAAATTGATCACCTCGGTATTTCGAAAATTCAAAGTGATATTTCCTCCCGTTTTCACTCGGATTTTTTTTAATAGTTTTTTCGATTGTGTCCCACTATGCATATTGCTATGTCCCTGAGACCTCCGGTCTACGGTACGATCTTACAGATGGCGGTATGTGGCAATACGATAGCGCAAGTAAAATCCTGGGAAGGTTTTATGTATGGTAGCGCTCAAGCCCTTGAAGATAATGAAGACGATGCGCGTGGCAGAAGTTATAGAGTCTGCGATTCAAGTATGGGGTTAAGGCATACCGCTTAATGGCATGACATACAATGAGAAATGAGTAGGCGGACCAACAAGAGCTCGCCCACCAACCAGTCTCTCGGATTACTAGTGCGGAGTGAATCTGTAAATAGGTGAAGGACTTTCAGGACAAAGGACTTGCTTTCTTTGTAATAAGAGTACTGGAACAGAAGCCATAATCGGAAACTGTGGCGACGCAGATGGGAATTCCGCATAAAGATTTTTGGTGGACGATCTCTAGTTGAAGGGAGATGATCCAGTATTTGATTTGCTCATGTCCTAGTCTATAGGAGTACAGACTGCAGATATTGGAGAGACCAAACTGAGTAAACTTTCAAACGTATATCTGAGTGATCTCCTCAAATATATAGGCATGATGACATGTTTCGGATGGGATACTCGATGAGATCCTACACGTGGTCATGCGGAACCTCGATTTTAGCTCCAAACTCCGCAAAAAAAGAAACGATAAAAACCCAAAACCCACTGTGGCAAAATGAACAAGTAGTGCGTCAATCGCCGCTTGGGGATTTATTATATGGACCAAGGGTTTTCTAAAAATGCTTTAACCAACCCCCAGAGTATTAAAGGAAAAACTATATTGGCCATTTCGATTGTACTGACTGATATCAGAGAAAATTCACTTAGAGAAAGATGAGCACACTGTGGCGGACTAAAAAATAGTGCGTCAAACACTGCGGGGGGATTCACTTTATGAACCAAGGGCTTTCCAGAAATGCTTTAACCGACCCCCAGAGTATTGAAAGAAAAAGTATTGGCCATTTTCGATTGTATTGGCCATAACAGAGAAATTTCACTTTAGAGAAAGATGAAATATGATTTATTATATGGGCCAAGGGCTTTCCAGAAATTCTTTAACCCACCCCCAGAGTATTGCAGGAAAAAAGATATTGGCCATTTTCGAATGTATTGACCATAACAGAGAAATTTCACTTTAGAGAAAGATGAGCACACTGTGTCGGACTGAAAAACAGGGCGTCAATCACCGCTTGAGCATTTATTATATGGGCCAAGGGCTTTCCAGAAATGATTTAACCGAGCATTGAAGGAAAAAGATATTGGACCTTTCGATTGTTTTGGCCATATTAGGCAAGTTTCACTCCGGAGAAAGATAAATCCACTGTGGCGGACTTTTTCGAATGTATTGGCCATATCAGAGAAATTTCATTGCTATTACAAAATGTTTGTTATACCACCACCATAAGACGAAATATTCGTTTAAGACACCATAAGACACACGCCCCTGGACGCCGCAATTTTTATCCGATTTGGCTGAAATTTTGCATGCGGTATTCTGTTATGACGTCTAACAACTGTGCTAAGTTTGGTCTAAATCAGTCTATAACCTGATAAAGCTCCCATATAAACCGATCTCCCGATTTGACTTCTTGAGCCCTTATAAGCCGCAATTTTGGTGCTATTTGGCTGAAATTTTGCATGTGGTGTTCCGTTATGACATTCAACAACTGTGTGAAGTGCGATCCCAATCGGTCTATAACCTGATATAGCTCCCATATAAACCGATCTCCCAATTTGGCTTCTTGAGCCCTTACAGCCAATTTGGCTGGAATTTTGCTATAGGTGTTCTGTGCCACATACGGTGCAAATCAATCTATAACCTGATATAGCTCCCATATAAACCGATTCCCCGATATGACTTCTTGAGTCTTTAAAAGTACCCAATTTTTGTCGGATTTGGCAGAAATTTTGCATGTGGCATTCCGTTATGATATCCAACAACTGTGCCAAGTGCGGTCCGAATCGGTCTATAACCTCATATAGTCCCCATATAAACCGATCCCACAATTTAACTTCTTGAGTCGTTGCAAGTCCCAATTTTTGACCGATTTATCTGAAATTTTGCATGGGTTGTTCTGTTACGACTTCCAAGAAATGTGCCAAGTACGATCAGTCTAAAACCTGATATAGCTTCCATTTAAACCGATCTCTCTATCATCCCGGTTCGGTTCCTAGAAGCTAGTTTTGCTAGTTTGACATAATTTTGGCATGTAGAATAAAATAATGATCTTCAACTAATGGTGGTGGGTTCCCATGGTGGTGGGTTCCCAATATTCGGCTCAGCCGAACTTGGCACACTTTTACTTATTACTTGTTTTTTGGAATATTTAGTAAGCCTTTTCTCCTTAAAAATAAACTCCTACAAAAATATTTTCAAAATTCTCACCCGCTTTCTTTTTTTGCGATTGGCTTAAATATTTCGCAAATTAGTGTTAAATAATGGTGTTTTGGCCGTTTTTGGACAACATCTGCATTACTTTCTACTTTGTTGTGGGGCGCAGTTGATGGCAACGCAATATGATCGCCATAATAATGTCATTTAAAGGCCATTCTTCATTTCTTACAGCCTTCGGCAGTTTTGTTTTAAATGGTAATGAAACCACGTAATGAAGGAATTCTAAATATGAGTGTCCTTCGTTAATGTATTCTTTAGGAATGAAGAAAAAAAAAAGAGTTACGCCCATTTTGCATGTGTTGCAAGTCATCTCACCGCAGGAGTGAGAGTTTGATACTTCTTTTTATTGCCGTAGTTTGAAACTCATTTTGTCATCAGCCTTGTCGTTCATGCATCCTCCCGCGTGACAGTCCAAAACAAGTTGGCCTTTGAGAAGTGCAATTAAAATGGCATTTCGTCATTGTCATTGACAACATAAGGCCATTGGCAGAATTTTTGCCAAAGTCCCCCTTACCAAGGCAGGGAGACGAGGAGGAAGAGTAGTGGTATTTTAGCCAAACTTGATGACAATTTAATTGGTATCAATATTGGAGGGTGAAAGGAATACTCTGCAATACCATATTAGCTCATTTCAGTTGTTTCATGACATTCGCATTTAAGAGTGATTAGGTAGCGGCTTCTGTCATATACCGTTTTTGGTTAATATTTTTAACTTTAAATAATTCCACAGGTTTGCAGTTTCAGTGGCCAACAAAGCAGCTGTTTTGTTGTGCAAAATATGACATTAATTGTGTTTTTATTAATGGCCTTTAGTTAGAGATGATGTATGTGTATTAAGTTTTCGCTAAGTGTACTTATAATGATTCAAAGGTACTCTGGGGTATCAGCAATGAGGGTGCATGACAATGAGCCATGTAATGGAGACATTTTGATAATGAAGGGTTTAAAATATGGATCAATTCAGGTAGAGTCTTTTCAGAGTTGTAATCAGACTGATTTCAGACTGGCACTTTGAATTTATTTAAAGTGACTTATCTCATTATGCAGCAACTGTCTCAATCAATGGTTTATACAAAGTGTCCTAGACTATGTTGCACATAACTGTCCCAAGAACTACTCATAGTCTGTTCATTAAGGAGCCATAGAACATTGTCCGTGTAATACTCCCCAACTCTATTCGAATTTCCACATTTTATTTTATATGGTTAGGTTAGGTTGAAAAGAGGGTGCGGGTATTAATCCCCCCATGCCACTATGGACATACACCTTAGCCTCTAATCTGCTTATGGTGCTCTTTAAATACTAACAAGCAATAGCGTGCTAAGTTCGGCCGGGCCGAATATTGGGAACCCACCACCATGGATTCTGTTAAAAATGTATGCCAACTAAATTTAGTTGAAGGGCATAATTTTATTCTACATGCCAAACTTCTGACAAACCAGCAAAAATTAAAGCTTCTAGAAACCGAACAAGGATGGTAAAGAGACCGATTTACATGGGAGCAATATGAGGTTATAGACTGATTTGTACTGTACTTGGCACAGTTGTTGGAAGTCATAACAGAACACCGCATGCAAAATTTCAGCCAAATCGGACAAAAATTGCGGCTTGTAAGGGCTCAAGGAGTCAAATCGGGAGATCGGCCTATATGGGAGCTATATCAGGTTATAGACCGATTTGGACAGTATTTGGCACAGTTGTTGGTAGTCATAACAGAACACCGCATGCAATATTTCTGCCAAATCGGAAAAAAATTGCGGCTTGGAAGGGCTCAAGGATTCAAATCGAGAGATCAGTTTTTGAAAGTTGTAACAGAACACCATTTTGCAAAATTTTAGCTTAATGGAACAAAAATTGTGGCTTCCAAGGGCTCTATTAGTCAAATCGGGAGATCGGTTTATATGGGAGCTAAATCAAGGTATGAACCGATTTCTACCGTACTAGGAACAGTTTTTGAAAGTTGTAACAGAACACCATTTTGCAAAATTTTAGCTAAATCGAACAAAAATTGTGGCTTCCAGGAGCTCTATTAGTCAAATCGGGAGATCGGTTTATATGGGTGCTATATCGAGTTATTAGCCGATTTGAACCGTACGTGACACCGCTGTTGAAAGTCATAACAGAAAACTATCTGCAAAATTTTAGTCAAAAACAAATAAAAGCGTGCTAAGTTCTAATAAGAATGGCGCCCTTTGGGGGCTCAAGAAGTAAAATATAGAGATCAATTTATATGGAAGCTGTATCAGGCTATGGACCGATTCAGACCATAATAAACACGTATGTTGATGGTCATGAGAGGATCCATAGCACAAAATTTCAGGCTAATCGGATAATAATTGCGACCTCTAGAGGCTCAAGAAGTCAAGATCCCATATCGGTTTATATGACAGCTTTATCAGGTTATGAACCGATTTGAACCTTATTTGATACAGTTGTTGAATAAAAGAGAATAAAATAAATCATGCAAAATTTCAGCCAAATCGGATAGGAATTGCGCCCTCTAGAAGCTCAAGAAGTCAAGTCCTCAGATCTGTTTATATGACAGCTATATCCGGTTATATACCGATTTGAACCATACTTGGCACAATTGTTGGATATCATAACAAAACACGTCGTGCAAAATTTCATTCAAATCGGATAATAATTGCGCCCTCTAGATGCTCAAGAAGTCAAGACCCAAGATCGGTTTATATGACAGCTATATCAGGTTATAGACCGATTTAAACCATACTTGACACAGTTATTGGATATCGTAACAAAACACGTCTTGCAAAATTTCAGCCAAATCGGTCACAAATTACGGCTTGTAAGGGCTCAAGTATTAAAATCTGGAGATAGGTTTATATGGTATGGCCCATTTGCAATCTCCAACGACCTGCATCAATACATAGTATCTGTGCAAAATTTCAAGCGGCTAGACTTACCTGTTGGACCGCTATCGTGATTTCGACTGAAGGACGTACGGGCGGACATGACTGAGAATGTCGAGACGATTAAGAATATATATACTTAATGGGGTCTTAGATGAATATTTCGAGCTGTTACAAACGAAGTTACTATTGTAGATTAGTATACCCACCCATCCTATGGTGATGGGTATAAAAAGTAACCTCGAAAAAGAATATTTAAGTCTGGAATTCCGTGATGCTTACAAAATCCCTAATTGTTTTTCATACCACACCTCTTAGTTGGTTTATGTCTGGTTTTGTGCCCCCCACTAAGTGCCGGTGTCTGTCAACCGCGAAATCCGGGCCTTTACATAGGAAATGCTCCAACGTCTTATCATCTTCCTCGCATGCCCTACACATGTTATAACTTACCGCACCGATTTTACATAAGTAAGCTCGTATTCCTGTGTGTACTGTAATGATACCCAAAGTTTTACTGACCTCCTGCTTGCTTCCTTTCAGTAATAGCCTAGTTTTCATGCAATTCGTATTTCCCCGGAGGATCTTCTTCGTCCTGCCGACCTTTTCGCTTTTCCACAGAATTACATGCGTTCGTAGCCCATGCTCTTAACTCGAATTTCGTCGACCCGAAAGAAAGGCTTCGGATCAATCAAGTTTGTTGACGGCAGTCCTCTGGCCTTCACTGATAAATCGTCTGCTTTTTTCTCCCCCTATTCCGCTATGGCCGAATACCCAAACCATGCGGATCATGCCATTCTAAGAGAAGGCGTTAATCTCCTTCTTTTACTGCAAGACTGTACGTGACCTTACCATCCCGGTTTTTATTGCCCTGATGACAAGTTTACTGTCCGTAAACATGTTCACACTCGACGTCCTCGCAATAGCCCCACAACACCTCACGCATTCCGTGATCGCCCGGATCTTCGCCTGCAGGACCGTATTTTGGTCAACAGATCTCAATCCTCGGGTTGTCAATATAGACTCCAAGCCCAACTCTGTCCCCTAGCCTTGATCCATCCGTGTAACATGACCTTCCAGACGACAATACTAGGGTTCCGTCAATCCAAGACTGTGCCGCAGCAGTGCCTCGCACTCGACTTCAAGGTTCATCTCAGGTATCCAATCGGCAACCTCTTCCTTCCTTCCAATTTGCCTATCAACGCCTCGATTATATCGCAATGGTATGAGCTGCTCCCATCCTTAATCCGTTCTCCCATTGCCTTAAGTCTCAAAGCCGCAATGGCGTCCTCACACTTAATACGTATAGCTATGGGTCGGATATGAATAGTCTCCAGTGCCCTAGAGGGCGTGGTCCTCATCGCTCCACCTATGCCAAGACAACATGTTCTCTGAACCTGTTGTATGGTCCTTATGTTGCACTTTTTCTCCATAGCAGTCCACCAAACTACTGATGCGTAAGTAAGTATTGGTCTAATCACGCTCCTGTAAAGCCAGTGGACTATCCTCGGATTCAGTCACCATTTCCAGCCTACGGCCCGTCTACATTGTGCCCAACATTTACGAGCCTTCTCAATAAGCTCCTAAATTGTGACTTCCATTTAAGATTCCTATCCAAAGTCACTTTTAAGTATTTGAGTTTGTCAAGATATTGAAATCATTTTATTAAGGAGACGCGGTGCGTCAAATTGGCCCACTATCGTTTTCCTTGGGAACTAGCGGATTTTGGTCTTTTCTGGGTTAACATTAAGACCTTTGGGTCTAGCCCAGTCATATGCCATATGCAAAACTCTTTCGGCCCTTCTGCATTGCTGGTTCAGATTTTACCCCTAAGAAGAATTTTAACATCGTCTGCTTAGCAGTCGGGTTCAAATCCCTCCCCAGTCAGCATCCGTAATAGGTTATTTATAGTGGTCAAAGGAGTGGTGATAAAATGCCCCCCCCACCCTGTGGCGTGCCTTGTACCACGTCCATGTCATGGGATCCACAATTTATCCACCTGTTCCTAAGCATATGGTTTATCCTGTCTCTAAGGACCGGGTCCACCTGGTACTGGTCTATGGATTGGATCAGTGTGCCGGTCCGCACATTGTTAAGAGTCCCTTCGTTGTCAAATCATACCGCCAGGGTGTACGTTTTGGCATCGAAGGATTCTTTTATTTTAAGCACAATCTCGTGCAGGGCAGTCTCCACCGACCTTCCCTTGACATAGGCATGTTGTTTGTGTTTAAGCAGTTCGCTGGATGTTCTATTCTTTATCATGCTATCCAAAATGCGTTCCATGATTTTGAGTAGAAAGAACGCAAGGCTTATAGGGCTGTGGGCCTTTGGTTTCGCAGAACTTACCTTGCCGTGATTGGGTTTAAATACCACCCTTGCCTCCTGCCAAGCTTTCGGAGTATATGCAAGTCCTAGGCATGCTTTGAAAATACAGGTCAGATGGGGCGGCAGATGGGCCGTCTCCTTCTGTAGCAACGCCGGAAAGATTCCATCGGGTGCTCGTGACTTAAATGGTTTAAAACTCCTCAATGCTTCTTTAACCATAAATTATGTAATGATAGGCCTTCCAACAATCCCATTATTCCCAGATTCCAGTGTCTCTGTGAGTCCTATCGTAAAATGCAAATTTTGCCCATGAACATTCCACTTAGGAAGAGGGGCAAACTTTTCACATATCAATGAGTGCAGTCCGATTTAAGATTTCAATGATAAGGGACCTCATTTTTATAGCCCAGTCCGAACGCCGTACCGCAGTGCGACACCTCTTTGGAGAGAAGTTTTACATGGCATAGTACCTCACAAATGTTACCCGCATTAGGAGAGGAAAACCCAACTTTTTCTGATGTTCTCGCCAAGATTCGAACCCAGGCGTTCAGCGTCATAGGCGGACATACTAACCTCTGAGCTACGGTGGCCTCCTGTCGTATCATTCGGCAAAATCAAAGGCCTCACATGTCATCCGTTGTCTTTGCTCTCACTCCCATATCGTCTATTAACGTTTGGACATGGGTTTTTGAGAGAAACTTTTTATCATAGGGGCGTCAATAACGCAATCGATCTGGTCGTAGAGAAGCTTCCAGGAGACAAGTTTTACCGCTCTGGCAATCCTTATGTATTCCGTGAGTCGGGTGTTATACACATCCCAATATACTACCGCTTTATTACGACATGCGGACTTCTTTCCCTATGTTGCGAATCTCCCCGGTCATCCAGGGTTTTTCTTGGGCTGATTTCCTTTCTCAAACTTAACTTAACACAGCTTAAATATAGTGGCTCGCTGCAAATACATGCCCCTTTACAAAATTATCCTATAAATATTTGTGTTAGATCAACAACTTCACATTCTTCTTCACTTCATGACGATGAAAAAGCTTATCTCTTACTTCTTTACAACATTCACAAGACAATGATGTTATAATCCCACCCCATTTTCAAAGTAATTTGCATATTAAACCACAGTCTAAATGTCTACTGTGAAGTAGGTATAAATTTCAGAAATTCCTGAATATAATTTACTGTCACTTGCCCGCAATAAGACGTTACTGCTAGCGTGAAATTTTTCCTCAAAACGTGGATATTGAGTGCGAAAAGTTGAGTATGAGCTAGAAGTCAGACATAGAAACACTTCTCCATATGGCTTGCAATAACTTTCACAAACTGTTTGGTTAAGAGTCTTGAAGGAAAAACCACAAAGAATTTCCTTCGCTAACACATATGCCAGTGATAATAAAACATTTTCCAACGGACTTCTTTAAAAACTTTACGAAAATATGTGTGACAACACTGCCGTCAGAAATTTATGGTTGGGAAGTGTTCCAATATGAAGATAAGGATAATGTATACGAAATTGAGAACTTGACAGAGAAAGGTGTAAATCCTTCTGAACTAACAAAAGTAAAAAGCCGTTAAGTTCGGCCGGGCCGAACTTTGGATACCCACCACCTCGGGTATATATGTAAACCATATTTCGCCATAATCCGGTAAAAAATGCATACCTTATACCCCCAAGGCAGATTCATCGAAATATGGTCAAACTTGGACCAAATTCGACACGGATATTGAGTGGTCCAATATGTACAAGACATTGTTCAATTTTGTAGACCAAAATATTGGTCTTTTTGGTGGCCATATCCAAATATAGACCGATCTGAACCATATTCGACATGGATGTTGAAAAGCCTACCGTAAGTCACTATGTCACATTTCAGCGAAATTGGATTATAAATGTGCCTTTTATGCGTTCAAGACTTCAAATCGAGAGATCGGTCTATATGGCAGCTACATCCAAATCTAAACCGATCTTGGCCAAATAACAGAGGGCTGTCGAAGTACCTAACACAACACACTGTCCTTAATTTCGACGAAATCGGAAATGCGCCTTTTATGGGCCCAAGATTTTAAATCGAGAGATCGGTCTATATGACAATTATATCAAAATTCGAACCGATCTGAGCCAAATTGCAAAAATATATCGTGGGGCCTAACACAACTCGCTGACCCAAATTTCGGCGCAATCGGACAATAGACGCGCCTTTTATGGGCCCAAGACCTTAAATCAGAGATCGGTCTATATGGCTTATCCTAGCTCACTGTCCTAAATTTCGGCGACATCGGACAATAAATGCGCCTTTTATGGGCCCAAAACCTTAAATCGAGAGATCGGTCTATATGGCAGCTATATCCAAATCAAGACCGATCTGGGCCAAATTGACGAAGGATGTCGAAGGGCCTAACACAACTCACTGTCCCAAATTTTGGCGAAATCGGATAATAAATGCGCCTTTTATGGGCCTAAGACCCTAAATCGGCGAATCGGTCTGTATGGCGGCTATATCAAGATATAGTCTGATATAGCCCATCTTCGAACTTAACCTGCTTATGAACAAAAAAAGAATCTGTGAAAAGTTTCAGCTTAATATCTCTATTTTTAAAGACTGTAGCGTGATTTCAACAGACAGACGGACGTACATGGCTAGATCGTCTTATATTTTTACGCTGATCAAGAATGTATATACTTTACTAGCCGAACGGGGCCCGCTTCGCTGCGCCTTCTTTAACTCTCTAATATCTGTTTAGAGTGGGAACACTTCCGCCTCCTCCGGGTGTAATTTTCACAAAAAAACGATTTCTATCGATTTTTCACAAAAAAAATCGATTCCTATCGATTTTTAACAAAAGATCGATTTTTCACAAAAAAACGATTTCTATCGATTTTTCACAAAAAAATCGATTTCTATCGATTTTTCGTAAAATTGAAACTTCTATCGATTTTTCATATTAATAAGATTTGTCTCGGTATATGATGAAATTTTTTAAAATGTATTGCATTTATCGTTATTTCGTTAAAAATCAAATTTTTATTGAATTTTTATAAAAATTTCTCATGGAAAATTTGTTAAATTTCTATTAACATTAATTATTTTATCAAATTGCCAAAAAAAAAGATTTTTATCGAATTTTCATTGAAACTCGATTTTTATTGAATAATATAGAAAATCCACCAACCTGGCAGCTGAATTGTTATCGATTTCCTTCATTTTTTATCGATTTTCCAAACATTTTTTTACTATCGATTTTCCATAAAATATCGTAAATTTCGATAAAGTGAAAAAATCGATTTTTCACTTAAAATCGATGTTCGTCGAATCTCTACTGAAACTTGATTTTTACTAACTTTTCACCAAAAATTGATTTGTTTCGGATTTTTATAAAAATTAGATAACTGAATGTTTAAAAAAAATCGATTTCCATCGAGTTCCGATCCGATATGTTATTGAGTTTTCATAAAACTACATTAATTACATACAGGTTAGGTAAGGTTGAAAAGAGGCTGCAGATATTATTCCGCCCCATGCCACATTTTGAGTTTATTCAGTGGAAGTTTTATTGATTTTTATATACAAATTAATTTTTATCGCATTTCCTTAAAAATCGGTTTGTATCGAATTTTCATTGCAACTCGATTTTTATCGAATTTACATTGAATCTCTTGGCTCTTGGCTCCAATTAAAGTTCCGGGGGCCATGAGTTTGGTTTCCACCAGAACCATTGGTCTATCCTTAGTATGATATCACTAAGAACAAAAAATTGTCTAAGGGAGTCCGTTACGAACTGCCACTTTTAACTAACCTAATATAGACAGACAGACCAGGAGACGCCACAGTGACGGTGCATTATGGGATTCAAATTAAAGGTAGACTACAAATCCGGTCTCCAAACTTGGGATGAAGTGTCTGGGGGCGACCCCCACCGCCAACATTGTGTGTTTTGTTTTAGTACTGTATGGTGCAAATCACGATTAATCGGTTCTTATTATCTGTTACCGCAGTGCAACTTTGCACTGACTTTCTATCCATAACGTCTGAATTGCACTGGATAGGACTAAACTAAACACAGAAAATATAATTCTTATCGATAATTACTTAGCAGTAGAGTACAAATCTGGTTGAGGCATATATTTTTAATACTTTACAACCTTGTTCTAATTTTAGGATTCCTTCTCCATACATCACCAAAATAAAAGCCGCCAGCAAGATATTTTCACAGGTAAGCCACATAAATTTTACACATTGCTCTTTTCTTGCATTTTTCGGATGGTTTACTACAACAGTCACATTAGGAGGAAAAACCTTCATCTTAATCGCCCCAATGTAAAGGTGGAAACTCACATGTTTAGGCGAGTATGAATCATTGTGTGCACATAATTTTCAAATATGTGACGTGGAATTCCCAAAGAGGCGAACAAAAAATAAAAATATAAATCTCACAAAAAAAGAATTAGACAAATACAGGGTGGGAGCAAACATGAAATATTAGGGAAGCTAAATATTACTAGAAAAAAAGTGTTAAACAGTAATAAAAAAGTTTGTGTTCCACAGTGGTATTAAAGAAATTTTAGGAAATGAAAGTTGTATCAAAAAAAATCTTTAATATACCAAAGGTTATCTGATACCAGATTTGCAATGACTTATCTTAACCATTAAGCTATCATCATTTTATCCCATTCCTTTACCCAATAAACCCTATCAAGTCTAGTCGGCTTCTATGCAGACTCCCATTATAGGACGGAAATGTTACAATTTCAAAAATTACAAAACAATTCATCCATATCCTTCCGCAATTTGGGTACTTTTAATATTTACCACAAATAGCAGCCATAAACTTAAAACACAAATATTTGAACCCGCACTTGCTTTCACCCAATGGCAAAAAAACCAACCGGCAAACATTCAAAATAAACTTCCGAAATTATGTTAAACAGCAGACACAAGACAGACACAACGAAAGGTCTGATCTGGTAACGCACGTTCTATGTTCCTCAAAATCAGATAGCAAGGAAACCCTCTCAAACAAACAAAAAATGAATGGCATGCAAATATGCCAATGTAAAACATAGCCAGAATGGAGGAAGGACATCTCACCAAAGTTTTGGCAACCACCAACTGCTAAAAAAAAAAAAACACAAAGTCAGTCAGAAGCCCATTATTAAATTGAGCATCATTAGCCCATAAAATACCAAAGATCTACATCTCATCCTGAATGAATTGAAAATTGGATGATTTTCGAAAATGTTTTCAAACAAAAATGAAGTGTTCGAGTAAAACAAGCCCCAGGGCATGGGGTTGAATAAAAACCACATAGAAAAAACAAAGATGAATGATTGGTAGGGGCATCATGTGGAGGATACGAATATGTGTGTGATTTAAATGTCTGACTTAATGTTGGCACTTTAAATGGAAATTGAATTAATTTTTTGGAAAAAAAAGGAATAACAAATGACAGTTGCACTAATTTTATTGCATTTTATTATTAACGATATATCCATTCATTATTTGTAGACAATTATGGAAATTGCTACAATCATTCTGCGATTTCAAGGGAAACATAGATTTGTTGGGAAAAGTGTAATAAAGGGTTCCACATTGATATTCCACATTGAGACCCCGTAGCACAGAGGTTAGCATGTCCGCCTATGACGCTGAACGCCTGGGCTCGAATCCTGACGAGACCATCAGAAAAAAATTTTCAGCGGTGGTTTTCCCCTCCTAATGCTGGCAACATTTCTAAGGTACTATGCCATGTAAAACTTCTCTCCAAAGAGGTGTCGCATTGCGGCACGCCGTTCGGACTCGGCTATAAAAAAGGAGGCCCCTTATCATTGAGTTTAAACTTGAATCGGACTGCACTCATTGATATATGAGAGTTTGCCCCTGTTCCTTAGTGGAATGCTCATGGGCAAAATTTGCAATAATATGATGTTGTCGCTAAAATTTGTAAACTGACGTTTCGCATACAAGACGGATTCGATGGGTCCTGATATGTTTTTGACCTGTCCTCTTGTAGTTGGGGCTGCCACGCTAGCTTGTCAGACAAGGGACTCTATTGTAAAGGGAAAGTCGTTGACGAAGATGTGTAAAGTGTTTTTTCGGGAAGTGGAAGTGGTACAAAGGATAATGTTGGTGTGGTTATTCTTTGATCATCAGATAGGTTTGAAGAAGTTATTTTTTTATACCCACCACCATAACGTGGGGGTATACTAGTCTAGTCATTCCGTTTGTAACACCTCGAAATATTGATCTAGGACTCCATAATGTATACATATTCTTGATCGTCTCGACATCCCGAGTCGATCTAACCATGTCCGTCCGTCCGTCTGTCGAAATCACGATAGCGGTCGAACGCGTAACGCTAGCCGCTTGAAATTTTCTACAGATACTTAATATCGATGTAGGTTGTTGTTGTTGTTGTAGTAGCAGTGTGTGGTACACTGAGGCGGCAGCCCTTGCCGATGAAGAAATTCATCGGGTCAATCCGGTACATACAACCGGCTGCCATGGGATTGTCGATGTAGGTCGTTGGGTCATATCGGTTCAGATTTGGGTATAGCTCCCATATAAACCGATTTCACGATTTGACTTCTTGAGCCCCTGGAAGTCTCCGTTTTCATACGATTTGGCTGAAACTTAGCATATATGATTCTGTTATGACTTCCAACAACCGTGCCAAGTACGGTCCAAATCGGTCTATAATCTGATATAGCTCCCACATAAACCGATCTCCCGATTTGACTTTTTGAGCCCCTGGAAGCCTTAGTTTTCATCCGATTTGGCTGAAATTTTGCATTTAACGTTCTGCTGTGACTTGCAACAACTGTGTCAAGTACGGTCCAAATCGGTCCATAACATGATATAGCTCCCATGTAAACCAGTCTCTCGATCATTCTTGTTCGGTTCGTAGATTTGAATTTTTTTTATTTGACAGAAGTTTGGTATGTAGAATGAAATTATGCTCTACAACAAAATTTATTTTGTATAAATTTTTAGCTGAATCCATGATGGGTTCCTATGATTTGGCCCGGCCGAACTTAGCACGCTTTTACTTGTTAGTAGATCATTTAGTTACCTATCATATATTTTTTGGTTTTACCTACATGCCAAATTTCAGAACTCTAGCTCCATATGAACAGGAAGTACCATGTGTACAAAGTTTTAATGGAACATTTAGTTGCCCACCCTATACTTCTTTGTTGTTCCTGCATGCTGGAGGTATGAAATCTCCAGCTCCATCTGAACAGCAAGTACAAAATGGTACCAATTTTGATACCAAAATATACGATTTTTGAATTTCGTCAACCATTTTTTTTTTTTAGATGTACCTACCTGTCAAATTTCGGATATAGTTGCACCAGCATGTTAAATTTTAGACCCGTTGGTCCATCTATAAAGAAAGTACCAAATTGTACCAATTTCGGTACCAAAATGTGCGAATTGTAAACAGACCATTTAGCCACCCATCATATATTTCCCAATTGTAGCAGCATGCCAAATTTCAGAACTGTAGTTCCATCTGTAAAGCAAGTACCGAATGGTACTAATATTGGTACCTAAATGTACGAGTTGTAAAAAGATCATAGTCACCCATCATATTTTTCTGGTTGTACCTACATGCTAAATTTTATAGCTCTAGCTCCATCTGTAAAGAAAGTACAAATTGTACCAATTTTGGTACCAAAATGTATGAATTTGAAAAAGGTCATTTAGTCACCTATCATATATTTCTTAGATGTAAGTACAAGCCATATTTCAGACCCGAAGCTCCATCAATGGAAAAGTACCAAATAGCACCGGTTTTGGTACCAAAATGTGCCACCCATCATATATTTCTTGGTTGTACCTAAATGCCAAATTTCAGACCTCAAGCTCCGTCTGAAATACAATATGGTACCAATTTTGGTACCAAAATGGCGAATGGTGAACGGATCATTTAGTCACCCAGCATATATTTCCCAGTTGCACCTGCATGCCAAGTTTCGAACCTCTAGCTCCATCTGTAAAGCAAGTACCAAATGGCACTCTTGTTCCATCTGTAAATCGAGTACCAAATGGTACCAATTGCGGTACCAAACCTACGTTTCCTCCCGTTACCAGTACTGCTTTTTCCATTTTTTTCTCTTCATCCTTATCCTTTTGTACCAGATGTCTTTTAAGTCAAATTTAAAAATTCTACCTCTATCAATACGTCCTGCACCAAGTTAACCAATTTCGTATCTTTTTGGTACCTTTTTAGTACCTAAATGTACAAATTTCCAAAAACTCTTATATGTACAAATTTCCAAAAACTCTTATAGTCACCCAATAAAGGTCAATCAGTCAATCACTCACCATATCCAGCCTTATCCCGTGCCTATGACCCAAGACCAACATTCGTGCAAAAGTTCGTAATTCTAGCTTTAGCCGTCTGAGCTGGGCGATAATCAGTCAGTAAGTCATTCAGTCAGTCATATATATATATATATATATTTATATATCTATTTTTATACCCTCCACCATAGATTGGGGGTATACTAATTTCGTCATTCTGTTTGTACCTCCTCGAAATATTCGCTCAGTCAATCTAACCATGTCCGTCCGTCTGTCTGTCGAAAGCACGCTGTCTTTCGAAAGAGTAAAGCTAGCCATTTCAAATTTTGAACAAATACTTTTTATAGGTGTAGGTCGGTTGGTATTGTAAATTGACCATATCGGTTCATGTTTTGATATAGCTGGGTCTTGACTTCTTGAAGCTCCAGAGTGCGCAATTCTTATCCGATTGAAATGAACTTTTGTACGACGTGTTTCGTTATGATGTCCAACAACTGTGCCAAGTATGGTTCAAATTGGTCCATAATCTGATATAGCTGCCATATAAACCGATCTTGGGTCTTGACTTCTTGAGCCTCTAGACGGCGCAATTCCTATCCGATTTGGCTGAAATTTAGCATGATGTGTTTTGTTATGATTTCCAACAACTGTGCTAAGTATGGTTGAAATCAGTCCATATCGTGATATAGCTGTCATATAAACCGATCTGGGACCTTGACTTCTTGAGCCTCTAGAGGGCGCAGTTCTTATCCGATTTGGATAAAATTTTGCACGACGTGTTTCGTCATGACTTCCAACAACCGTGCAAAGTATGTTTTAAATCGGGTCATAACCTGACATAGCTGCCATATAAACCGATCTGGGATCTTGACTTCTTGAGTCTTTAAAGGGTGCAATTATTATCTGATTTGAATCGTTCTATAGCCTAATACAGCTCCCCTATAAAACGAACTCCCTATTTTACTTATTGACCCCCAAAAGGGCGCAATTCTTATTCAATTTGGCTGAAATTTTACACAATGACTTCTACTATGGTCGCCAACATTATCTCCATTATGGTCCGAATCGGACCATAACTTGATATAGCTCCAATAGCATAGCAATTCTTTTGCCTGAAAATAGACACCAGGAAAAGAACTCGACAAATGCGATCCATGATGGAGGGTATATAAGATTCGGCCCGGCCGTACTTAGCATGCCTTTACTTGTTGATCGTCGTAAAGATCAAAGACGATCTAGCCATGTCCGTCCATCTGTCTGTTGAAATCACGCTACAGACTTTAAAAATAGAGATATAAAGCTGAAACTTTACATAGATCCTGTTTTTTGTCCTTAAGCAGGTAAAGTTCTAAAATGGTCTATATCGGCTATATAACTTGATATAGCCCCATATCGAATGAATCCACCGATTTAAGGTTTTAGGCCCATAAAAGCCAAATTTTTTATCCGATTTTGCTGAAATTTGGAACGGTGAGTTGTGTTAGACCACTCGATATACTTCTTCAATTTGACCCCGATTGGTCCAGATTTGGATAAAGCTGTCATATAGACCGATTTAAGGTCTTGGGCCCATAAAAGGCGTATTTATAGTCCGCTGTCGCCGAAATTTGGGACAGTGAGTTGTGTTAGGCCCTTCGATATCCCGCCTCAATTTGACCCAGATCGGTCCAGATTTGAATATAGCTGCCATATAGACCGATATCTCGATTTGAGGTTTTGAGCCCATAAACGGCGCATTTACTGTCCAATTTGGCCAAAATTGCGGACAGTGAGTTGTGTTAGGCCCGTCACAATTTTTCTGCAAATTGGCCCAGATCGGTCCAGATTTGGATATGGCTGTCATGTAGACCGATCTCTCGATTTGAGGTTTTGGGCCCGTAAACGGTGCATTTATTGTCCGATTTCGCCGAAATTTGGGACTTTGAGTTGTGTTACGCCCTTTGACATCCCTCTTCAATTTGGCACTGATCGGTTCAGATTTGGATATAGCTGCCATATAGACCGATCTCTCGAATTAGGGTTATGGTCCCGTAAAAGATTAATTTATTGTCCAATTTCGCCGAAATTTGGGTCTGTGAGCTGTGTTATGCTCTTCGATATCCTTTTTCAATTTTGCCCAGATCGGTCCGGATTTGAATATAGCTGCCACATAGACCGATCTCTCGATTTAAGGTTTTGAGCCTATAAAAGGCGCATTTAGTGTCCGATGTCGCCGAAATTTGGGACAGTGAGTTGTGTTTGGCCAGTCAACATCCTTCTTCAATTTGGCCCAGATCGGTCCCGATTTGGATATAGCTGCCATATAGACCGATCTCTCGATTTAAGGTTTTAGGGCCATTAAAGTTGCATTTATTGTTCGATGTCGCTGAAATTTTGGACAGTGAGTTGCATTAGGCCCATTGACATCTTTGTACAACAGTGAGTTATGTAACGCCCTTCAACATCCCTCTTTAATTTGGCCCAGATTGGTTCAGTTGCCATATAGACCAATCTCTTGATTTAAGGTCTTGGGCCCATAAAATACGCATTTATTGTCCGTCCTGTTTGAACTTAACGCCTTTTTACTTGTTTTAAACTAACAATACGGGAAGATTTAAGGTGGATGTTTTTCTATATTCCAAATATATTGGGTTGCCCAAAAAGTAATTGCGGATTTTTCATATAGTAGGCGTTGACAAATTTTTTTACAGTTTGTGACTCTGTAATTGCATTCTTTCTTCTGTCAGTTATCAGCCGTTACTTTTAGCTTGCTTTAGAAAAAAAGTGTAAAAAGTATATTTGATTAAAGTTCATTCTAAGTTTTATTAAAAATGCATTTATTTTCTTTTAAAAAATCCGCAATTACTTTTTGGGCAACCCAATAGTATGAAACCATAGAATATATTCCCTGGATTGATTTTCGATTTCGATTGATTTTTCCAACAGAATCAGTGCCCTTAAGATTGACCTATAAATCATTGTAAAAGTAGACCCCAGACTTACGTATGTCTGGGTTAACGAGTCTGGTCCGTCGTGCAAAGTGTGATGACAAGCCGAACAAGCCTTTACTTTCATAAAGTCCTCAACTTTAGTTTTGTTCGTGTAAGCATCACATAGTAAGCATCTCTATCTTGTACCTCCTTCAATTTAATTTCTCCAAAGGAAAACTTACAATTGGCAGCGAATCCAAGCGAAACATTTGAGAAGATGCGAAACAATGGGCTAAACCTTTGCACAGCATGTGGTTTGAATATCTAATTTACAAATCGAAAACTAATAACTCAAATCATTTTCAATGTCCAACCCCTTTGCGATAATCAAATGTGTACAGAGCTACACAAAAAGGACTCTATACGACTCTCAAAAGTCAAAAGTCAGCAATTACTAGAAATTGCAACTGAATGAATATCTGTATGAAATGATCTGCGAAAGCGAAGACAAAATCAGGACATGACAAATGGCAAAGAGTGCTGAGACAACTTAAAACGACAGCCAAAAAGGCTCAGGACCATGTAGTCTAAGTATGACCTTTAATTTGGGGGGAGGAGAAGAACAAAGGCACCCCCCCCCCCCACACCCCCAAAAGGCGTATAGAGCATATCTCCAAACCCTCAGCCAGCCACGTATCAATGATGGGTGTTTAGCCAAAACTAAATAATAAAAATAATGTCACTACAATTTCACAACCATGCCTGCATAGACTTCCTCTAAGGACTTTTGACATACCTTCTCCTCGAAGCCTTCAGTCTTATGCTCCACTATTATTCACCACTATCACATTATTGAAAAGTCTCATGTTTTATGCCAAAAAGGCAAAAACTCATAAATCACCAGGAAAAATGCCGAATAAAGGCGAAACAACAAACCAGCTACAAATTCGTATAAATGTGGGTGTAGTATAACAAGATGAGGTTGTCTGTGTGTTTGTTTGTTGGGGCCAAGACAACAACAGGCAGGATATCTTGAAAGGATGTTCGAATTATATACAAATGATTTGACATGGTTGTGTAAACATGCACGTACTATAAGACTATGATGCTTTTTCGCATATGTGTCAATGAGGGAGGGGGAGGGGGGGAGGAATAAGAGCATTTCCTTTTTCGCAGATAAGAACACTTCACCCCAAGGGTGACTGTTTCTGGCATTCACTCCTTTTGTAGAATGGGAGTGAACTCCTTTTGAGATGGTGCAAAGGTTGGCAACAACATATATTGGGTTGCCCAAAAAGTAATTGCGGATTTTTCATATAGTCGGCGTTGACAAATTTTTTCACAGCTTGTGACTCTGTAATTGCATTCTTTCTTCTGTCAGTTATCAGCTGTTACTTTTAGCTTGCTTTAGAAAAAAAGTGTAAAAAAGTATATTTGATTAAAGTTCATTCTAAGTTTTATTAAAAATGCATTTACTTTCTTTTAAAAAATCCGCAATTACTTTTTGGGCAACCCAATATATGCAGAATTCTGATTATATACAGCCCACGAGTAGGCTGACATATTTCTTAGTAATATTTAAAGAAAAAATTTGAAGGCATACATTTTGGAACCGATAATTTAAGGTATTTTGAGATAGTGGCCACCATGCCGAAGAAATTAGCAGGTCCGCCTATAACTCTGAACGCTTGGGAAGGAGTGGGCCTGGCGGACCCATGGACTGAGATCTGTTTCCGACCACTTGACCATAATTCGGTACGGCGGAGAGCCGGGTGATTATGGAATCCGTGAGGGGGTAAGGTGTTAACGCAAGGACTTCGAGTGTGAATATCTTTACGGACATAAAACTCACCATCGAGGCTATAACAACCAGGACGCTAAAGACACAAACAATAATGGAGTGTAAGATTTCGAGACGAGGGTCTCAGTGAAGGGTCAGATGACACTGGCTCTTAACACTGAGTGTCAATGACATCGATATGACAAGGCTTCTTATTGGCACCTCCAAAAAATCAACGGGCAACATCAGCATCTGTTCCCAGTATAGGGGCGGCTGGAGGCGAACGTCGGATCTTAGAGCAAGCAACTCGTGACATTAAAGGATATATGTGCGTTCCCACAAAACCTATGTGGTTGGGGCGCTGGGCCAGTAATCCGCCCCCGAAAACCTATGAGAACTAC
Source organism: Stomoxys calcitrans (assembly GCF_963082655.1). Lineage (NCBI taxonomy): Eukaryota > Metazoa > Arthropoda > Insecta > Diptera > Muscidae > Stomoxys > Stomoxys calcitrans. The sequence continues at coordinate 209,359,727 of NC_081553.1, forward strand.
TATGAGAAACAGAGGAATAATAAAAACGAACCCCCCTAACGTTAACGACCCACGCAAACGAAAAGAGGAGCATGATTTACGGACATGCACCTGCAATGTCCGCACTCTTTATAGAAAAGTTTCAGTACACTCGTTGACGGATGTATTGGAGCAATACAAGGCAAATTTGACCGCCTTAACGGATATGCGATGGACCAGAAATTGCGTCACAACGACCGCAAAGGGTGGCAAACTCTACTATAGCTGCTATTATACGAGGCATGAATTTGGCTGTGGATTTGTGGTAAGTCGGAAATTGAAACACCTAGTCTCAAGCTTTACTTCGTTGGATGAGAGGCTAGCCACAATCCGCATAAAAGACAAATTCTTCAACTTTAGCCTTATTTGTGCCCATGCCCCGACGCAAGACAAAGACGAGCAGACCAAGGATATTTTCTACGAGCGCCTAGACAGAGAATATTTTAATGCGAAGATAGGGAAAGAAGACATCTTTGGCCCAACCGTCGGAAAGTACACGAGATAACGTCCAGTATTGCGTCGAGGCTGAGAGCTACCTAAGAAGAACGCATACCCGATGATTGGAACCTTAGCATACTATGTCCCGTACACAAGAAAGGGGGCAAGACAGTATGTGCCTCATCACATACAAGTTACTCTCAGATGCAAGACTGGCTGATGCGCACACCTTATCAGCGTATCACATCCGGTCCCAAACAGTTCAGCGGGCAACCCATTGGCTCCTGCTGCCTTAATGATTTTCAGCCGGGTTATTTGCTACGTGGACGTCGTTTTGAGTAGGTGGTAAACATTCTATACCATCACCTGGGATAAGTTCAGCGGTATGCTCATGGCCACCGTCATCGGATACCAGCAGCTAGGATAAGTGTTCTTTCCATATCCTCAGCACAGTAAATGTATCGATTATTAGATTTCCTTCTTTGTCTCAGCAGGATAATGTGCCTGTACCAAAGCCATGGGATTAATGTTTAATTCTTTGGTAGAATTTCTGGACTTTATTCTGGCTCCTGAACACCTCGATTTGTTCACACTCCCGTCTTTCCATTGTCCTCTTCTTCCTGTGGAAGAGACGTTTCTGCACTCTCGATAACTCTCCTTCGCCTGGCGCTGTGGTACCCAAGTACTGATGTTGCGGCTTTTCAGTGGAGTGGAAGATAGAATCGGTTAACAAATGGTCACATTACTACAATATAAGTCCAAATCCAACGAACATATATCTGAATCGATTTTTTTCCAATTTCAATAGGCTTCGTCTTTTGCCTAAACAAAATGCATGTGGAAAATTTGAAGATGATTGGATGAAAATCGCGAACTGTACTTTGTTTATAATTTAAAATGGATAGACAGACAGACAGACATATTGTAGCTAAATCGAATCAGAAAGTGATTCTGAGTCGATCGGTGTACTTATCAATGGGTCTAGCTCTCGTTCTTCTGGGTGTTACAAAAAATTCACTAAATTATTGGGTTGCCCAAAAAGTAATTGCGGATTTTTCATATAGTCGGCATTGACAAATTTTTTCACAGCTTGTGACTCTGTAATTGCATTCTTTCTTCTGTCAGTTATCAGCTGTTACTTTTAGCTTGCTTTAGAAAAAAAAGTGTAAAAAAAGTATATTTGATTAAAGTTCATTCAAAGTTTTATTAAAAATGCATTTACTTTCTTTTAAAAAATCCGCAATTACTTTTTGGGCAACCCAATATAATACGCCGAATCAGCCCTTCGCAACCTAGTCCGTTACACACTTGCCTACAATGGAACCTGTCCCCTGGGGAGGAGAGAATGTTCCATTTACAGAAAGCGCAAAATAGCTGGGTGTTTTGCTGGACAGAAAATTGATCTTCGAGTGCAACTTTTTTGTAAGGGCAAGAAAGGCAAGTCTTGCCCTATACACCTGGCAAAATTTGGGTATTTAGACCGCACGTCATGCACTGGGTATATATTGCAGTTGTCAGACCTATAATGCTATATGGTATTGTGGTCTGGTGGACGGCGCTTCAAATGTCCACTTACTGCTCAATTCTTAACCGGATCCAAAGGATGGATTGTTTGTGCATCACAACCGCACTAAGGACGACACCATCTGATGCACTGAATTTAATGTTATAGCTAATCCCCTAGACTTTGTGGTAAGACAAATTGCTGCGACCACAGTTGTGAGTCTAAGGGAGCTTTCTCCTTGGTCATGTGACGCCTACGAACACTTTGTTATCTGTAATACAATATCCTTTTTAAGCGATCTGAATGGTTCAACGGTAGGAACTAGAAGGCATCTTCCTTCTTCTGTTTCTGTGGTATTACAAGGGACGAAAACTAGTCTAAGTGAGTCTGATGGTAGACTACCACTTAAACCTTACCTATATCCCTTGATATCCATGCCAAATATAGTTCAATATTTCTGTCATATATACCGATTTCCCTATAAAAGTTTTTATGCCCATAAAAGCGCATTTACTACTCGATTTTGCACAGTAAGTTGTGTCTCTACATCCGAATATGGTTCAGATCGGCTTATATATGGATATAACTGCCATTTATACCGATCTCCCATTTTAAGTTCTTGGGCCCACAAAAGGCGAATTATTTTACAGACTTCGCTGAAATTTGACAATGGTGGCTATGTTAGGCTCTTCGACATCCATGCCCTAAAAGATTCAGATCGGTCTATATTTGGTTCTGGCTGTCGTATATGCCGATCTCGCGATTTGAGGTCTAGGGGGCGAATTTATTACACATTCTCAAAGAATTTGCTGCAATAAGTTGTGTAGTGTGGTGTAGATAGGACTATATTTATTCCTTTTTATGGTCTTGTACAGTGAATAGTGTTAGACCCCTCGACGGCGCTGGCGAGATTGGTTCTGATCGAACCATTTTTGTATAAATCTGCAAAGATTTCACAAAAGTTATATTTTTACCTTAAGGGACTTATATGAATATCTGATGTAGTGGGTATCCAATGTTCGGCCCGGCCAAATGCGTTTTAATTGTGTTTTTTCGATTGAGGCCCCCACCTAAGACTAAGTGGAAAATTTTGATATCCGATACATATTTTACTTTCAATTGCCTTAAAATCGGGTCCCATATGTCCGGTTTACTTCTCCGTTTTAGGTGTTTTTGGTGTGAGGGAAATCTTTGGGGTAATGGGGAGGAAACGTCCATATGCTTTGTCCGTTTTTAGAACGGACAGACAGAGGTATTGGCAACTCACGAACATAGTGTATTTGCCATAGGTTTCACCATGTGTTGAAAGCGGAAAGGCAAAATACAAGGATGTACTGAGATAAATAGCGAAATTGTTTGCTGTAACAGCAGAAAGTCTGCTGAAATTGTTACAACAGTAATTTGTGGCTAAAACAGCAAACATTTTCTGCTGTTTTCAATTTGGCTGAAATTTTACATGAAGTGGTCTGTCCAACATATGTGTTAGGTACGGTTCAAATCGGTCTATAACCAGATATAGCTCCCATATAAACCGATCTCCCGATTTGACTTCTTGAGCCCTTACAAGCCGCCATTTTTTGTCAGATTTAGCTTTTGTTTGGAACCGGTATTCTGTTCATTATGTGAGGATCTACAATATTAATAAATCACTAACATTTTGCGATATAAATTAAAATCGGACGATAACATATGTCCAAATCTGAACCTATGTCTTCCAATTTCAATTGGCTTTGACTCTCATTGCCTGTACCAAATTTGAAGACGATCGGATGAAGATTTCGACCTCTTCTTTGTACACAAATTAAAATAGAAGAACAAACAGAATCAGAATCAGAAAGTGATTCTGAGCCGATCGGTATACTTATAAATGGGTCAATCTCTTTTCCTTCAAATTGCAAATTTTGCCAATGAACATTCCACTAAGGAACAGGGGCAAACTTCTTACATATCAATGAGTGCTGACTGATTCAAGTTGAAGCTCAACGATAAGGGGCCTCCTTTTTATAGTCGAGTCCAAACGGCGTGCGACACCTCTTTGGACAGAAGTTTTACATGGCATAGTACCTAAAAAATGTTGCCAGCATTGGGAGGGGAAAACCACCGCTGAAATTTTTTCTGATGGTCTCGCCAGGATTCGAACCCAGGCGTTCAGAGTCATAGGCGGACATGCTAACCTCTGCGCTATGGTGGCCTCTTCCCTTTCACTAAGTTGAAATACCCTGTGCACCAGTAGTGTTGTAGGGTATAAAAACTTTTATTGTATGACTCAAATAGTAGAGTTAAATAGGTTACATGAAATTTTAATTGGTTTACCGTTCTAACGGTCAAAATCGTTTGATTTGAGCAGCAAACATTGTCTGCACTTGAGAACTTTATTCAAACACTATATCAAACTGGAAATACATGAAGTTGGTATTATATTGCCAAGTGCAAATACGAGTACTTTTAAGCCCTCCAACATAGAATAGGGTGTAGTAATCTAGTCATAGCATATGTAACACCTCGAAATTCGTGATCAACATCTGAAATCTTGAAAGTGGTATTTGGTTAAGAATTCATATCAATAATTGTCCAATAACCATTAAACCGTCAGGGTTTAGCTTCTTGAGCCCCTAGAAACCGTGATAAAGCTAAAATTTTGCACGTTGTGTTTTTATGGCCAGCAATACCCATGACTCGTAAGGTCCAAATGATCATAACCTCATCCAGCTTTCATGTATACTGATCTCCCGATATGACTTCTTAAACCATTGTGGGCACTTTGCCCGATTTGGTTGTTATTTTGCACATAGTTCATGACTGCAAACATCTGTGGCAAGTATAGTGAAAATCATTCTATAACCTTATACGGCTCCCATATAAGCTGCCTGATCTGCCTACCGTGCGAAGGGTACATAAGATTCGGCCCTGCCAAACTAATGGCGCTTTAATGTATTATAGCTTATGCGATTTAGAATAAACATTGCCGCGACGGACTTCAATAACGTAGAGATAGTGAAATAAAATGTTCAAGTGCAATAGTTCTAGATATCATCGTACTGCAACAAATTTAAGTAGTTGCTGTTGAATAGTATTCTCCGACATAATAAAATTTGAAGTGCCCCACTCATATAAGAACTTTTTAACAATGAACGATTCTTACGCTTCAAGTAGCATTCTTTCAGACCATACAATTCTATGATTGTTCGCACACTAACATCATAGTAAATTAAACAAGTAAAGGGGCATTAGGTTCAGCCGGGGCGAACTTTGGATACCCGCTACTAATATAGTTATACTAACCATATTTGGTCACGCCATCGGTATGTATGACAGCTATATCTAAGTGTAGTTGGATCTTGTGTCTTGGGATAGACACAACTCGCTATTCCAAATTTCAGAGAAATTGGATAATAAATGCAAATTTTATAACCCCAAGACTTTGAACTGGCAGATCGGTCTATGTGGCAGCTATATCCAAATACAGTCTGATCTAAATCATACTCGGTACGGATATCAAGGGGCGTTACACTACTCATTGTACCAAATTTCAGTGAAATCGGATAATAAATGCGCTTTTTGCGGCACCTAGACCAAAAATCGGAAAATCGCTATATATGACAGCTATACCTAATAGAGACTCATGTGGATCATATTGGTTTAGGGATATCAAATGGGCTTTCACAATTCTTTGTGCTAAATTTCAGCGAGATGGGGTATAAAATGTGGCTTCAATGGCCCTTAAACTTTTAATCGGCAAATCGGTCTATATGGTGGTTATATCAAGATATACACATTTTTGCAAATTTTGTCCCTGAATATTCCACTAACAAACAGGGGCAAACTTCTCACATATTAATGAGTGCAGTCCGATTCAAGTTTTAAGCTCAATGCTAAGGGGCCTCCTTTTTGAAGCCGAGTCCGAATGGTATGCCGCAATGCGACACCTCTTTGGAGAGAAGTTTTTATATGGTACAATACCTCGCAAATGTTGCCTGCATTAGGAGGGGAAAACCACCGCTGAACATTTGTTCCATTGGTCTGGCCAGGATTCGAACCCAAGCGATCAGCGTCATAAGCGGACATGCTAACCTCTGCGCTACGGTGGCCACCTATCTATTATATAAAGATGAAAATGTTGCTCTTTGTTTGTTTATTTGTCTGCTCCGTATGGACTTAAACATGAAATTTACACAAATGGTAGGGTGTGAGCGCCCCCGGCGAAAATAGGGTACTACTCCGGACCCTCCCCCATACCACCATTTTCAAAAACGCCAAATCTCAGAGATATGTGCACCGATTTGAGTAAAATCATGCATGCCACCTTATGGTAACCCAAAAACATGAAATTGGTAAAAATTTTGGTGGTCAAATAATCGAGGGGGACGCCCCATCCCAGAACCCACCCGAACGGACATGTTAACCGACTGGGACAATATGGGTATCAAATGAAAGATATTTAAAAGCAAAGTAAAAATCTGAAATAAAAATTTATTCCTTGGTATAAAATTGTTATAACATTTTGGGGTCAAATAATCGAGGGGGACGCCCCATCCCATAACCCACCGGAACGGACATGTTTACCGACTGGGACAATATGGGTATCAAATGAAAGGTATTTAAAAGCAAAGTAAAAATCTGAAATAAAAATTTATTCCTTGGTATAAAATTGATATAAAATTTTGGGGTCGAATAACCTAGGGGGACGCCCCATCCCAAAACCCACCCGAACGGACATGTTAACCGACTGGGACAATATGGATATCAAATGAAAGATATTTAAAAGCAAAGTAAAAATCTGAAATAAAAATTTATTCCTTGGTATAAAATTGATATAACATTTTGGGGCCAAATAATGTGGGGGAACGCCCCATCCCAAAACCCACCCGAACGGGCATGTTTACCGACTGGGACAATATGGGTATCAAATGAAAGATGTTTAAAAGCAATGTTAAAATCTTAAATAAAAATTTATTCCTTGGTATAAAATTGATATAAAATTTTGGGGTCAAATAATCTGGGGGAACGCCCCATTCCAAAACCCACCCGAACGGACATGTTTACCAACTGGGACAATATGGATATCAAATGAAAGATATTTAAAAGCAAAGTAAAAATCTGAAATAAAAATTTATTCCTTGGTATAAAATTGATATAAAATTTTGGGGTCTAATAATGTGGGGGAACGCCCCATCCCAAACCCACCCTAGCGGACATGTTAACCGACTCTGACAATATGGGTATCAAATGAAAGATATTTAAAAGCAAAGTACAAATCTAAAATAAAAATGTATTCCTTGGTATAAAATTGATACAAAATTTTGGGGTCGAATAACCTAGGGGGACGCCCAATCCCAAAACCATCCGAACGGGCATGTTTACCAACTGGGACAATATGGGTATCAAATGAAAGATGTTTAAAAGCAAAGTACAAATCTGAAATAAAAATGTATTCCTTGGTGTCTGAAGGGCCTCCCCCAACCCCCAAAACCCCCCCGCACGGACATGTTTACCGATTGAAACAATATGGGGTATCAAACCAAAGGTGTTTAAGAGTAGAATACGAATATGGTATACAAATTTGTGGGTCATCTCACCCCACAAAGTCCCCCTAAACCAATGGTAATTGGAGCTCAAATAAAAGAAATTTGGGAGCAGCATGGTTCTGCTGATATTTTTTCAGTTTTAAGTGCCTCATCCTACATACCCCTCAAACTGGACATATTTGAGGATTATGGACATATATGTGGATACATGTCCAAGTGTTTTAAGGACGCCTCACCTCATTAACTACCCAAGACTGACAGACATGGCTAGATTTTACGACCATCAAGAATATTTATATTGGGTTGGCCAAAAAGTAATTGCGGATTTTTTAAAAGATATCAGCCAAATCGGACAAAAATTGTGACTTCCAGGGGCTCAAGAAGTCAAATCGGGAGATTGGTTTAAAAGGGAGCTATACCAATTTATACACCGATTTAAACCATACATGGAGCAGTTGTTGGAAGTCATAACAGAATACTATGTGCACAGTTTTAGCCAAGTCGTACAAAAATTGGGCCTTCCAGGGGCTCAAGAAGTCAAATCGGGAGATCGGTTAATATGGGAGCTATATCCAAATCTGAACCGAAATTGCCCCTTTTGCGATCCTCAACGACCTACATCGATTGTAAGAATCTGTGCAAAATTTCAAGCGGATAGCTTTACGCGTTCGACGGACGGACATGGCTAGATCGACTCAAAATATCGATCCAGAATAGATATACTTTATGGGATCTTAGAAGAATACTTCGAGGTGTTACAAACGGAATGACTAGATTAGTGTATCCTCATCCTATGGTGGTGGGTGTAAAAATTTTTGTAGCGCTCTTTTTGAAAAACTCGATACTTCGTGTCAGCTATCCTCTAACTAGAATGTCACAACATTTATTTGATTCCTAAGAAATGATAATAATGTCATTTAGCTTAACTTAACATTTATCTTAAATAACTGAAACAAATATAGACATGAATGAATTCTGTTTTTGTTTCCCTCTTGCTAATAATCAACTGTTTATTCAGCTTATAAATCAACCTTAAAATGATATAAATATTTAAGTTTTAGAGAAGCTCTATGATTGACAAGATAGCAGTAAAAAATGATGTGACTTTGAAAGAAAAATTTTATTTTAAATGAAGTTTTCAGGGAACATGTGATTAACATGCATATGGTGTTGCTTTTCGTGTAGATTTCACATACAAATGTATAGCCAGAATGCTTATTAGGGCGGGTTGAATTTTTATTTTTTTTAACTGTATAGCAAAACCGAAACTACATAAAGCTCTTCAAAGGAACCATGTATTGGTTGCCCAAAAAGTAATTGCGGATTTTTTAAAATAAAGTAAATTTTAATAAAACTTAGAATGAACTTTAATCAAATATACTTTTTTACACTTTTTTTCTAAAGCAAGCTAAAAGTAACAGCTGATAACTGACAGAAGAAAGAATGCATACAGAGTCACAAGCTGTGAAAAAATTTGTCAACGCCGACTATATGAAAAATCCGCAATTACTTTTTGGGCAACCCAATATCTTAAATATAATCCTAATCCGCGCCTCTCGACTTCTAAGCATATATGTCCGCTTTTGCCAAAAAAAAACTGCTAGAAATAAGAGGCGCGTATTAGGGTTTGCTTTTAGATCCATGCTTTTGTTCGCAGAGTTTTCTTATAATTTTATATAGATTACGTTTTTGCTATAAAATTTTTTCATATTTATTTTTTTCATCCAAACAAATCCACCCACTCTAATGTTTATGGTTGAAGTTAAAATACCTCTATTAACGAGCTATAATGATATAGACTGGTCATAAATAGCACTAATATCGGGGCTAAAATCGTCAAAGGAAAGCACTTGTCAATCGTGTTATGTGCTGGTTGTCTGACAATTTCAATTCCTAGACTCCTTAATAAAAAACAATTTTTCTCCTATAAAGCAGCTTGCTCTGGTCAACGTCTGATTTCGGCATGGTGCTCATCACGATGTTATTTAAATTTCATAAAAAAACCAGTAAGGAAGGGCTGAAAGTCGGACGGTGCCGACTGTATAATACCCTACACCTACCCTATAAGTACAATGAGGGAGCTATATCCAATTCTGAACCAATTTTGATGGACCTCGGCGAGCAAATATGTTCAAACTGTAATAACAACGGTGGACAAATGACGACATTATTGCAAATTACCCAAAATCTGACGAATATATATATATGGGAGCTATATCTAATTCTTAACCGATTTTGAGCAAACATCTCAGATAATATGGTAGTGGAAAGCGTTGTGCACAATTTTGGCAAGAATGGTCAAACAATGCGCTTGCAGTGGCTCTTGGGGTGAAAATATGGCGATATATTGGATTGTCCAAAAAGTAATTGCGGATTTTTTAAAAGAAAGTAAATGCATAAAACTTAGAATGAACTTTAATCAAATATACTTTTCTTACACTTTTTTTCTGAAGCAAGCTAAAAGTAACAGCTAATAACTGACAGAAGAAAGAATGCAATTACAGAGTCACAAGCTGTGAAAAAATTTGTCAACGCCGACTATATGAAAAATCCGCAATTACTTTTTGGGCAACCCAATACATATATGACAGCTATATCTAAATCTGAACCGAATTCCATAAAATTTACCAGTAATATTGAGAGTCATAAAAAAATCCTTCCTGCAAAATTTCGAGAGAATTGGTTAAAAAATGAGCAAATTCTTGCAATATTTCTCAAAATTGGACGAACATATATATGGAAGCTATACCTAAATCTGAATCGATTTCGATCAAACTCCACAGATACTGTGGAAGTAGTCAAAAAAAGCGTTGTGCAAAATTTTGGCAAGATGGGCCAATAAATGCGCATGATGTGACTCTAGAAGTTAAAATCAGGCGATATATATATATGAGAGCTATATCTAAATCTGAACCGATTTCGCTGAAATTCAGCTTAAATGTCGAGCGTAAAGAGAGAATCCGTCAACAAATGACCATTTTATTGCATTATTACTGCAAATCGGACGCACATATATGTGGGAGCTATATCTAAATCTGAACCGATTTCGATCAAACTTCTCATATACTGTGATAGTCGTTGAGGAAAGCGTTATACGAAGTTTTGGGAAGTTTGGTCAATAAATGTGCTTGCAGTGGCTCTAGGAGTGAAAATCGGGCGATATACATATATGGCAGCTATATCTAAATCTGAACCGATTCCTATGAAATTCACCAGTTATGTGGAGAGTCAAAAGGAAATCCTTTCTGCCAAATTTCAAGAGAATCAGTTAACAAATTACCAATTTATTGCATTATTACTGAAAATCGGATGAACATATATATGGGAGCTATATCCAAATCTGAACCGATTTTTTTCCAATTTCAATAGGCTTCATCTCTAGACCGAAAAACATGTCTGTACCAAATTTGAAGACGATCGGAAGAAAACTGAGACCTGTACTTTGTACACAAATTAACATGGACAGACGGACGGACGGACGAACATATTTGGGAGCTATATCCAAATCTGAACCTATTTTCAATAGGCTTCGTCTCTAGACCGAAAAACATGTATGTACCAAATTTGAGACGATCGGAAGAAAACTGCGACCTGTACTTTGTACACAAATTAACATGGACAGACAGATGGACGGACGGACAGACAAACAGACGGACATACCTAATTCGAATCAGAAAGTGATTCTGAGTCGATCGGCATACTTATCAATGGGTCCATCTCTCTTCCTATTGGGTGTTACAAACAAATTCCCTAAGTTATAATACCCTTTACCACAGTAGTGGTTTAGGGTATAAAAATCTATTAAAAACTAATTATTGTTTTTATACCCACCACCGTAGGATAGGGGGTATATTCATTTAGTCATTCCGTTCGCAATACTTCGAAATATCGATTTCCGACCCTACAAAGTATATATATTTCGGATCGTCGTAAAATTCTAAGACGATTTAACAATGTCCGTGTGTCTGTCCGTCGGTTGTAATCACTCTAGAGCCTTCAAAAATTGAGATATTGAGCTGAAATTTGGCACAGATACGTCTTTTTGATGCACGCTGCTTAAGTTCTTCAAAGGTCCAAATCGGAGCATATTTGGATATAGCTGCTATATAGATCGATTTTCCGATAAAGAGTCTAATGCCCATGAAAACTTTATTTTTTATCCGATTTTGCTGAAATTTGCAACAGTGAATTATTTTATACCTCCCGACATCCGATCTAAATATAGGTTAGGTCGGACTATATTTAGATATAGCTACCATATACACCGATCTCCCGATAAAGGGTCTAAAGAACATAAAAGCTTTATTTATTACCCAATTTCGCTGAAATTTGCTACAGTGAGTTATTTTATACCTCCCGATGTCCGACCTAAATAAGGATTAGATCGGTATATATTTAGATAAAGCTACCATATAGACCGATCTCCCGATAAAGGGTCTAAAGACCATAAAAGCTTTATTTTTTATCCAATTTCGCTGAAATTTGGAACAGTGAGTTATTTTATACCTCCCGACATCCGACCTACATTTGGATTAGATCGGTATATATTTAGATAAAGCTGCTATATAGACCGATCTCCCGATATATGATCTGAAGCCCGTGAAAGCTTTATTTGTCAACCGATTTTGCTGAAATTTGAAACAGTGAGTAGTTTAAAGCTTCCCGATAACTGACCCAATTATGATTCAGATCGGACTATATTTAGATATAGCTACCATATAGACCGATCTCCCGATAAAGGGTCTGAAGACCATATAAGCTTTATTTATTACCCGATTTCGCTGAAATTTAAAACGGTGGGTTATTTTAAGCCTCCCGACATTTGATTTAAATATAGTTCAGATCGGACTATATTTAGATATAGCTACCACATAGACCGATCTCCCGATAAAGGGTCTGAAGACCATATAAGCTTTATTAATTACCCGATTTCGCTGAAATTTGAAACAGTGGGTTATTTTAAGCCTCCCGACATTTGATCTAAATATAGTTCAGATCGGACTATATTTAGATATAGCTACCACATAGACCGATCTCCCGATAAAGGGTCTGAAGACCATATAAGCTTTATTAATTACCCGATTTCGCTGAAATTTGAAACGGTGAGTAGGTTAAGACCTCCAAACATCCGACCTAAATATGGTTCTGATCGGACTATATTTAGATATAGCTGTCATATAGACCGATCTGCCGATAAGGGGACTGAAGACCATAAAAGCTTTACTTGGTACCCGATTTCGCTGAAATTTAAAACGGTTGGATATTTTAAGCCTCCCGACATATGACCTAATAATGATACAGATCAGACTATGTTTAGATATAGCTACCATATACACCGATCTCCCGATAAAGGGTCTGAAGCCCATAAAACCTTGGTTTATCACCCGATTTCGCTGAAATTTAGAACAGTGGGTTATTTTAAGCCTCCCGACATCTGACCTAAATATAGATTAGATCGGTATATATTTAGATAAAGCTGCTATATAGACCGATCTCCCGATAAAGGGTCTGAAGCCCATAAAAGCTTTATTTATCACCCGATTTCGCTAAAATTTAAAACAGCGGGTTATTTTAAGCCTCCCTACATTTGATCTAAATATGGTTCTGATCGGACAATATTTAGATATAGCTGCCATATAGACCGATCTCCCTATAAAGGGTCTGAAGCCCATAAAGGCTTTATTTTTTTACCCAATTTCGCTGAAATTTGAAACGGTGAGTAGGTTAAGACCTCCAAACATCCGACCTAAATATGGTTCTGATCGGTCCATATTTAGATATAGCTACCATATAGACCGATCTCCCGATAAAGGGTCTGAAGGCAATAAAAGCTTTATTTTTTAACCGATTTCGCTGAAATTTGAAACAGTGAGTTTTTCTGAGCCTCACGATATCCTACCTTAATATGGTTCAGATCGGTTTATAATTGGATATATCTGCCAATATTTGTTCTACAAAATGGAATTTTGACATATATATTACACCACTCAATGTCCGTGCCGAATTTGGGTACTTAAGTTATCCAATTTTCACCGGATTGTGACGAAAAGGGGTTTACATATATACTCGATGGGTCGGGTATCCAAAGTTCGGCCCGGCTGAAATTAATGCCCTTTTACTTGTTAATTTTACACAACTTCTTCATAAAAATGAAGTCATTAGCCCTTTTCCATTGCTCTTAGCCAACAACCCCTTCGCTGGATTTAGAACCATATATAAATGTAAAGGTTTAAAATTATAATGCATTAATTAAAACAATGGAACTGTCACAATCTAATCGACATGCAATACTTGACATTTTTAAATCTCAGTAAACTCACCAAAAAGAATACATTTCCCACATAGATAAGGAAAGGCAATAAACTTGATAATAGACTTGGAGAGATATTTCAAATTTAAGCTACTTTGTGTATTTAAAACAATTAACCTAAAATGGCTAATAGATAAAATAAATAGAATAAAAAAAATAAGTTTTTAATAGCCTTATTTAAGTGCTCGTTTCAACACTACACAAACTAATTACTCAGACAAGTTTTTAAAACAAAAACAAAACAATGCAATAACAAACTTAACATAATAACCATGTAATAATAATAATAAAAATGTAACTGCTTATTTGCCTTATTCTAGTGCCTAGTGTTTCACACTTAATTTTTTTTAATCTACTATTTCCATTGATATTTGTGAAGATGACTGCCGTGTGGTCATAAAACTCTTTTTGTAGACAATACTCGTTAGCAACGACGAAGACAAGGGGGCCACCCAATAGACCCAATTGTTTTTGAAATTTAATGACCATAAAGCTGGACCAAAGGAGCGAGCAGGGCTCATGCTGCCACCACTGAGATTAGCCTGAAAGCATAGAAAGAGAAAATATTAGAAGAAACCAATTAACAGAGCAAAAGTCGGGAGGAGCCGACTATATAATACAACTAGCTGGACCGGGCCCGCTCCATTTTCCTTTTTCGACATTGAAAAAGCTTATAATGCCATGAAATGCCATGCCACAAAAATAGTATATCGCTTGGCAAACAGTTTAACAATATAATTATGTGAATCCATATGAGACCCCCAGAGAATTGGTCCCCAAAGTGGGTTTCAATTCTTGCTATACCCCCAATTCCTGTCATTTAAGCCCCACATTGACTTGGTCGGTAAATATACCCGATTTAGGGGTGTTTTGGGGAGTGGGGTGATCCCCCCATCGCTAAGCCCTGAAAATATATCAGCAACGTGCTCTATTCTCATATATTTGAACCCCATATTACAATTGGCCTCAAAATTGGATATCAAATTCGTTTTCTAATTTCAAATACCATTCACTTAAACCCCTTATGGAAAAAGCCAGAAAATGTGTCCGGTTTGGGTGAATATGGAGCTCCACTGTCTTGAAGACCCAAATTTGTCTTGGTGAGCAACTACGTCCTACTTGGGGGTTGTTATGGTGGTGGGATGTCCCCTAGACAGTTGGACCCGAATGTTGATGTCAGATTCATGGTCTACTCCCAAATACCCTTCATTTCAGCTCCATTTTTCCATAGTCGGCAAACATGACCGGTTTGGGGATGTTCTAGGGGATGGGGCGGCCGTTCAGTGACTTGGCTTTGAAAATATATATCAGATTCGTGTTCTTCTCTAAAATACCTCTTATTTGAGTCTCATATTGCAATGGTCAGCAAATACTTCCTATTTGGGTGGTGTTTCACTTTTCCCGAACATTGATATCAGATTCGTGCTTTACTTCCAAAGACCTTTCATTTGAGCCTCATATTGCTAAGGTCGTAAATTTGTCTTCTTTGGGGGATGTTCTCGGGGATGGGCGGCCCCTCAACTACGTGGTCACTCAAATACCTTTTATTTAAGCTCCATATTGCCATGGGCAGTAAATAAGTCCTGTTTTGGGGGGTGTTTTGGAGAAGGGGTGGACTCCCAGAAGCTTTATCCCATATTCAGATATCACATTCGTATTTTACTCGCACATACCTTTCATTTGAGTCCCATATTGCCATGGTCGATAAATATGTCAGATTTAGGCGGGTTTTGGTGGTGCCCCAAATATTTGGTCCGACAATTGGATATCAGATACGTTTTCTAATCTTAAATACATTTCATTTGAGTCCCATATTGTCGTGATTTGGAAATTGCAAATTTTGCCCATGAATATTCCACTAAGGAACAGGGGCAAACTTCTCACATATCAATGATAAGGGGCCTCCTTTTTATAGCCGAGTCCGAACGGCGAGCCGCAGTGCGACACCTCTTTTGAGAGAAGTTTTTCATGGCATAGTACCTCACAAATGTTGGCAGCATTAGGAGGGGAAAACCACCGCTGAAAAATTTTTTTTTGATGGTCTCGTCAGGATTCGAACCAGGCGTTCAGCGTCTCATAGGCGAACATGCTAACCTCTGCGCTACGGTGGCCTCCGAATTGTCGTGATTAGTGTATATATATATTTTGTAGGTTTTGGGGGTGGGATGCTACCACCCCCCCCCCCCCCCCCCTAGGTACCCAACCCGATATTTGGACACCAATTTGTTGTTTGTAGGTAGCTATAGGGGAGCACACAAAATTTCGTTTAAATCCCATCACCCATCTCCGAGATCTGGCATTTATGAAAATTAAGGTAAGGGGGAGGGTCCGCTTCCCCTTCAGATATCAAAAAATGTAGTACCCTAATTTCACCATGGGATCATTATGCAGCATCAGTGAAAATTTCAGGAAAATAGGTTCTGAGTCTATAAGGAACACACAAACAAACCTATAAACAAACACAAGTTGATTTTTATATATATGATATACCACAAAAACTCAGCTAAGTCAACGTGTTATACACCTATGAACAAATTAAACACAGAGTTGACAAAGTGACCATATTCGTTGCTAAATTTGAATCAACACACAGATATTATCAAATCAACCAGAACTTTTCATAAACCAGTATCAATTTTTGTAAATGAAACGTCCACACCCGTTCACATTCTGACAACGTCTAGTGCACGGTTTTTTTTTTAAGGTTCCTAGAGGTTTTGGTTGTTGATAAGTGTCGCAACTGTGTTCTATACATCCCATTGAATGTTTACAATCGCCTTATGCAAAAGCTTGGTATAAATAATGTTCATAACAGTCGGTGCATGAACATCAACGCGTGTTCACAAAATCATCCACGCTTGTAACCAATATATACATCAAGGACTGTGTATTATAATGACAACATTAATGCGTGATTTTGCAATGACCTTTTTCTATCAGTGTATGTGAGCTACATCTCAATATAGCCCGATTTGATCCCTTTACAATATAACCGACCATCATCAAAAGTTTGAAGGGGATACCACTATTCGTTGAAAAGATAGCATGCTTCGTTAGACATTCATTGTCATCACACTGTCAGTCTTAGGTAAATATTTCAAGTTGTTAAAAAATCAATGACAAAAGTTGTAAAACCACCATTTAACGGTAGTATGTAAGACTGCAAAACTTAACAAATAGTGGATAGAATAAGGGGGCAAATAAAAAACTTCCCAAGAACATCACATTAATAAACTGCAGAGAGACTAGAGCTATAAATGCATAAATTTTCCCGGGAGCATACTGATAACATACAAAGCGATACTTCTCTCGTATCAAATTGTGCAGTGCGATTAAAGTTTTAGGTCAACGATAAATGACCTCCTTTACACTGAGTTCGAACGGTGTGCCACTACGTAGACAAGTGTCATCAGCATGAGTGAGGGGATAAACATAGCTGAGAGTCATAAGCCGACATGATCATCTCTGCGCCACGGTGGCATAAGTGTTAATTCAAAATTTTGCTCAACTGCAATAGACCTATATTTAATAGCATAGGCGGAAAGGCACAACGTTGAGGGACACTACCTTGTCCAAAGGTTGGCCATTAGTAACCACTACAAAACTATTCTAAAACTCAATTCACAACTTTGATGGGGGTAAATACAAGGCATTTGGAGGTGTCAGTTTACAAACAAAGGCTTTATGTAAAAAGTGACAAACGATGATGATCAATTTTTTCAATTCCCCAAGACGAATTAAGGCGTCAAATGTGGGTAAATGTATGTCACATGTAGTTCCGGAAATATGATATCATATGTGGACATAATTTTGAAGCATCGCACAGTGGGGTAGTATCGAAAAAAGTTAGTCAACAAGTAAAAAGAGGTTAAGTTCGGCCGGGGCGAACTTTGGATGCCCACCCCCTCGGATATATATGTAAACCACCTTTCGTCAAAATCCGGGAAAAAATTCACACCTTATACCCCATATCAGCTATATCGAAATATGTTCCGATTTGGACCAAATACTAATAAGTACAAGTCATTGTTCAATTATGTTAAACAAAATATTGGTTTTTTTTGTAGCTATATCTAATAGTAAACCGATCTGAATCACTTTTGTGAAATCAGATAATAAATGCGACTTTTATGGGGCCAAAACTATAAATCGAGAAATCGGTCTATATGGCAGCTATATCCAAATTTTGACCGATATGGACCAAGTTGCAAAAAAATGTCGAAGAGCCTAACACAACTCACTGTCCCAAATTCCGGAAAAATCTGACAATAAATGCGCCTTTTATAGCCCCAAAACCTTAAATCGAGAGATAGGTCTATATGGTAGCTATCTCAAAATCTGGACCGATCTGATCCAAATTGAAGAAGATTGTTGAAGGGCCCAACACAACTCACTGTCCCAAATTTCAGCGATATCGGACAATAATACGGCTTTTTAGGGTCAAAACCTAAAACCGAGAGATCGTTCTATATCCGATCTAGGCCAAATTGAAGAAGAACCTTACACAACTCATTGTCCCCAAATTTTGGCAAAATCGAACAATAAATGCGCCTTTTATGGGCTCAAGACCTTAAATCGAGAGACCGGTCTATATATATTGCACAAATACTTCTTATTAGTGTTGGTCGGTTGGGATTGTAAATGGGCCAAATCGGTCCATGTTTTGATATAGCTGCCATATATAAATCGATCTTGGGTCTTGACTTCTTGAGCCACTAGAGGACGCAATTTTTACCCGATTGCAATGAAATTTTGCACAACGTGTTTTGTTATGACTTCCAACAACTGTGCTAAATGACGTTCAAATCGGTCCATAGCCTGATATAGCTGCCTTATAAACCGATCTTGGGTCTTGACTTCTTAAGCCTCTAGTGGGCGCAATTCTTATCCGATTGGAATGAAATTTTGCACAACGTGTTTTGTTATGACTTCCAACAACTGTGCTAAATGACGTTCAAATCGGTCCATAGCCTGATATAGCTGCCATATAAACCGATCTTGGGTCTTGACTTCTTGACCCTCTAGAGGGCGCAATTCTTATCCGATTGGAATGAAATTTTGCACGACGTGTTTTGTTATGATATCCAACAATTGTGCCAAGTATGGTTCAAATCGGTTCATAACCCGATATAACTGTCATATAAACCGATATTGGATCTTGACTTCTTGAGCCTCTAGAGGACGCAATTATTATCCGATTTGGCTGAAATTTTCCACGAGGTGTTTTGTTATGACTTTCAACAATTGTGTTAAGAATGTTTCAAATCGGCTCAGAACCTGATATAGCTGCCATATAAAGTGATCTAAGATCTTGACTTCTTGAGCCTCTAGAGGTCGCAACTATTATCCGATTTGCCTGAAGTTTTGTACGACGGATGCTCTCATGACCATCAGCATTCGTGTTTATTATGGTGTGAATCGGTCTATAGCCCGATACAGCTCCCATATGAATCGATCTCTCTATTTTACTTCCTGAGCCGACTGAGCTGACATTTAACACAGGTCTCCAACATATAATTTTATTATGGTCCGAACCGGACCATATCTTGATATCGCTCTAATAGCAGAGCAAATCTTTGCTTTCATTCTTTTTTGCTTAAGAAGAGATGCCGGGAAAAGAACTCTAAAAATGCGATCCATGGTGGAGGGTATAGAAGATTCGGCCCGGCCGAACTTAGCACGCTTTTTTCACATCCTTTCCATTCTTCTACTTACCGCTGAAAATAGCAGAGTTCCCACCGTTAAACCCAATCGTATGGCCAAGGAATCTTGATATTTGGAATTTCTCATGTCCCATGAAGCACAGCAGACCATAATCAAAATACTTGTGATGACAAATTCTATAGCAAAAGCCTGGCCCACACTTATGCCCGTACCCGGTAGGGTCATACAAAATCCCTGCTCAGTGCTCATAATCCATTTGAGTAGACCAAAACCCACAGCAGAACCGCAAAGTTGGGCCACCGAATACACCAGGATCATGTGAAATGGCACCACTCCACACACAGCGCTGGCCAAAGTGACGGCGGGATTTATGTGACCTCCGGAAACATGACCAAAACATTGAACAGCCACCATGACCATCAAAGCCATATTCAAACTGTATTGAAACAGGGAATTCATAAACTGATTGGTCTCCAGGGCACCCATGCAACCGGTGAATAGAACCATGGCAGTGGCCAGAAATTCCGCAAAGAAACACTGTACAATGGATTTTATGCGTAACTCCATGGTGGGATTTTTGAATGGGGCTTCGAGACGATTTGTATATGCTGCACAGCTGACATACGAGGTTTTTCTTCGATTTTTGTTTTGATCTCGGGTTTCTTTTACTTTTAAAGGTTTTTCTCTATACGTCCACTTTGCTATAGCTTTGATGTTGAACTAAATGTTAGAATTGACTGCTGTTTCGTTACCAGTGAACCATTGATGACTTCAGCTGAGAGCGAATACCTTTGGTGTTGATACAAAAACACATGGGAAGGTTAACTAACAAAGAAAATGATAACGCAAAAAAAATTGCAAAAACATCTGAATATGTCACAACTCCAAGGCAAATATGGAAGGGGTAGGGCATGGGAATTTAAATATGAACTTCCAGTATGTCTTTCTACAAGTTACGTTTATGGATGCAAAAAATTCAAACCACAATTTGGTAGGGGATTTTTTTTTCTCTGGGTCCAAATTAAAATTTACCCATATGGAAAAAATTAATTAATTTGCCATGCTTTCACCCACATACAAGCGATTTAGGTTTTGAGGTAAATAATAGTAAATCATTACAAACCCCTTAAACAGCACAACAAAAGCACTACATCACTAATATAATAATCAATCAATGAATTGCTTGACAAAAACTAGTTTTAAGTTTAAAAAACGAAATCTCTAAAAAAAATTTAATATTCGTATGTAAAAGGGACATTATGTCAAGTTCAGAGGCGTAGTCTGTAATGGGGTCAACATTTAAAAAAATACCCATATATGGGGCGATCTTCAACTAATTGTTCAGAATGTCTAGGAGACCCAAGTGAGATTGAAAATTCATCTTTAATTGGCTTAAAACCCTGAATTGGTATATCCGTCTATGAAAATGCTAACCGTTAAGGAATAGGGGTAAACTTCTCGCATATCTATATCACCATATTGACCGAATCGGATATAACTTGTCTCTGATGTTGTAAGTCAAAGAATAGGGTTTTGGGCCAAATTTCAGCCAAATCAAGTGAACATTTAAGCTTCTCAGGGCTGAAGAGGTCACATCCGGGGAAAGGTGAATATCTGTTTATAGACCGATTCGGATCATGCTTGGCATGGATGTTGGAAGTCCAAGTTCAAGTCTTTTTCCAAATTTCAGCCCAATCGGATGAAAATTGAGGCTTCTAAGGGCTCAAGAAGTCAAGTTGTAGAAAATTTCAGCCAAATTGGATAAGAATTCCGCCCTCTAGAGGCTTAAGAAGTCAAGATCCCAGATCGGTTTATATGGCAGCTATATCAGGTTATGTACCGATTTAAACCATACTTAGCACAGTTTTTGGAAGGCACAACAAAACACTTCGTGCACAATTTTAGCCAAATCGGTTAAGAATTGCACCCTCTAGTGGCTCAAGAAATCAAGATCCATGATCGGTTATATGGCAGCTATATCAGGTTATGTACCGATTTGAGCCATATTTTGCACCGATATTGGAAGTCATAACAAAACTCCTCATGCAAAATTTCAGCCATATGGGATAAGAATTGCGCCCTCTAGTGGCTCATGAAGTCTAATTTCAAGATCGGTTTATATGGCAGCTATATCAAACCATGGACCGATGTGGCCCTTTTATAATTCCAACTAACCTACACTGATAAAAAGTAGTTGCGCAAAATTTCAAGAGCCTTACTTTACTCCTTCGAATATTAGCGTACTTTCGACAAACGGACGGACGGACAGAACGACGGACAGAAGGACGGACGGATAGAAGGACGGACGGACGGACAGAAGGACGGACGGACAGAAGGACGGACGGACAGAAGGACGGACGGACAGAAGGACGGACGGACAGAAGGACGGACGAATATGACTGGATCGTTCTTAAAATATCCTGACGATTAAGAATATATATACTGTATGGGGTCTTAGAGGAATATGTCGAGGTGTTACAAACGTAATGACAAAATTAGTATACCCCATCCTATGGTGGAGGATACAATAACATTTTTTGGCACTCCCCATTAAACCCCAAATTGTTGCATACTCCACGCCCGTTTCCAATTATCATACTGTACATCGATTGACCATTAATGACTGGATATCTGATTAAATTATATTACGTTAGAGGTATGCGAGTACACAATGCAGAAACCCTCCATATACTCAATCGATATTAACGATTAAGTTTTTTTATCAATGGTTGTTGTTTTTTTCTTGGTTATTTCAACATTTCGTTGATTTCTTTGGAGGCAACAAATGACTGACCACTATGCTATGTAGATATGGAAATATAAATACACACCCCTTATTGCAAAAATGTGAATATAGTATAGTAAGCCTTCAGAAACAGGGCATATACGAAATCTCTTAATAAAGTATTTTTTTAAATGCAGATATTTGAAATATTATTAAACATTCAAACTTTATTTGATTAAGGCACATTTTTGATATGATAAATAATGGTGGTTTAAAAGAAAACTTTTAAATAATTTTAATTTTTTAAATTTTTTATTTTTTTATTTGAATAAACAATCAAAAGTATTGCAATATAACACTTTCGATGGGAGAAATCTCAATCTGTGCTCAGCAACAAATTTACCTTCACATATTATATCTCATCCCTAAAGTATGCTATCTATTTTGGCTTATTGTCTGTTTTTATAGGGGGTATTCACAAGAATTACTACAATTTATTCTTCACCGTCTTAAGTTTCTGCAATATTACCATCCGTTAGCCTGCCTGCTAAAGAAACTTTCGTCCATAGACTCTTCTTTTTATATCGACCTCCATAGAATGGTGGATATACTAATCTAGTCATTTCGTTTTAGGTGATGACTTTCTTTCTTTTTTACTTAAAAATGATTTTCTGCTGCACGAGTGAATGAACTGTTGCCTATTATTGACTAAAATAAGGTTAATTGCATTTATATGATAAAAAAGGTCATGCACAACTCCACCCCCATCCTATGGTGGAGGGTATAAAAAGGACTGCAGAAAACTCTTCAATAGAGCGAATGCCACAAGAGCACCACACAAGTGGCACATCTATAAGGTTGAGCTACGAAAATATTGCTAAGGAAAATTCTGTCCTCGAGACCTATTACGGTGGGGTATATTTAGAAGTCAGAGAATGTATGGAAAATGTCTAGTGAGGAAACAATAGAACACTGAGCTACGAAAATACTGCAGATCCGTGAAGGATATATCTGAGGCCTCTAGGCTAAGGAAGATTCTGTCCTCCAGACCTTTTACTGTGGGGTATATTCAGAAGCGAGAGAATGTATGGACAATTTCTTGTGAGGAAACACTAGAACTACTGTTGATACACATTTCCCTGGAAATTCTCCAATGGACAACGTGGCGCCAGAAGAGGATGTCACTGCTATGCATTCTTTGGAGGTTATTGGGGAGATTGTGTCTGAGTCGAAAATCCTTTGGGCGATAAGAAGTTTCGACTTCTTTAAGTCGCCAGGCCCTGATGATATATCACCGGTTGAATTACAAGTTGTGTCTGAGAGATTGGTCCCTTGGCTTAGGGTGATATACTCTTGTATTTACGAAGGTCATTTTCATTCCGAAAGCAGGAAAACCTTACCACATGAAAGCGAAAGATTTTCGTCCTATTAGTCTGTCATCCTTTATGCTGAAGACTCTTGAGAGGGTAGTAGAAACATATGTTAGGGCAAAGATCCCCAGCATGCATATATTGAAGGCAAATCCACTGAAACAGCCCTCCACGACCTAGTTTCAGGCTTGGGATCTGTCGATCTACAAATATGGGTCAGCAGAGGAACACCTCAAGGAGGTGTACAGTCTCCTCTACTTTGGAATATAGCCATTAATAAATATTATTGTCTTTGAAAGAAAAAGGTGTAAAAGTGATCGATGACGTGACAGTTGCGATTAGGGCAAAGTTTCCTAGCACTCTAAGAGATATACTTCAGGAAGCTCTACGTGCTACAACAAAGTGGGCTACCGAAAGTTGTCTAGGCATAAATCCATGCAAGACAAAAGTAGTTCATTTTAGCAGGAGATACAAGTTGCCTACAGTGGCCCCTGTCTCCTTGGAGGGAGAGAATGTTCCAGAAACTGAACTTCAAATCCAACATTTTGGAAATGGGAAGAAAGGCCACTCTTGCCCTATACACCTGCAAGAGAGCCATTGGCAAAAGTTGGGGATTT
Organism: Stomoxys calcitrans; assembly: GCF_963082655.1. Taxonomy (NCBI): domain Eukaryota; kingdom Metazoa; phylum Arthropoda; class Insecta; order Diptera; family Muscidae; genus Stomoxys; species Stomoxys calcitrans. The sequence continues at coordinate 209,383,898 of NC_081553.1, forward strand.
AGACCGCGTGTCATAAATGCAAATTTTGCCCATGAGCATTTCACTAAGGAACAGGGGCAAACTTCTCACACATCAATGAGTGCAGTCCGATTCAAGTTTAAGCTCAATGATAAGGGGCCTCCTTTTTATAGTCGAGTCCGAACGGCGTGCGGCGGTGCTACACCTCTTTTGGTGAGAAGTTTTACATTGCAAAGTACCTCACAAATGTTGCCAGCATTAGGAGGGGAAAACCACCGCTGAAAATTTTTTCGGATGGTCTCGGCAGGATTCGAACCCAGGCGTTCAGCGTCATAGGCGGATATGCTAACCTCTGCGTTACGGTGACCGCGTGTCATGCATTGGTTATATACTGCAGTTGTTAGACCTATTGGGTTGCCCAAAAAGTAATTGTCGGTAATATAGTAGTAATATAGTCGGCGTTGACAAATTTTTTCAACGGCTTGTGACTCTGTAATTGCATTCTTTCTTCTGTCAGTTATCAGCTGTTACTTTTAGCTTGCTTTAGAATAAAAGTGCGCGAAATTTTGTTTACATTTGTTTGTTTGGCGTCAATTTTAATATGAAGCCCACAAAGGAGCATTTTCGTCATATTTTACTTTATTATTTCCGTAAAGGAAAAAACGCGGAGCAGGTTGCTAAAAAGTTACAAGATGTGTATGGTGATAAAGCCTTAAAAGGAAGACAGTGCCAAATTTGGTTTCGCAAATTCCGTTCTGCAGATTTTTCACTTAAAGATGAGCCACGTTCAGGTCGGCCAAATTAAGTTGATGATGACCAAATCAAAGCATTAATCGAATTGGATCGTCATGTAACTGAGCGTGAGATAGGAGAGAAGTTAAATATACCAAAATCAACCGTTCATTATCACATAAAAAGTCTTGGACTGGTGAAAAAGCTTGATATTTGGGTACCACATGTATTGAAAGAAATTCATTTAACAAACCGAATCAACGCTTGTGATATGCACCTTAAACGCAATGAATTCGATCCGTTTTTAAACTGGAGATGAAAAATTGATTGTTTACAACAACGTTAGTCGAAAATGATCATGGTCCAAGCATGGTGAACCAGCTCAAACCACTTCAAAGGCTGATATCCACCAAAAGAAGGTTATGCTGTCTGTTTGGTGGGATTGGAAGGGTGTGGTATATTTGGAGCTGCTTCCAAGGCACCAAACCATTAATTCGGATGTTTACTGTCCACAATTGGACAAATTGAATACAGCCATCAAGGAGAAGCGACCAGAATTGGTCAATCGTAAAGGTGTCATATTCCACCAGGACAACGCTAGACCGCACACATCTTTGGTCACTCGCCAAAAACTGAGTGAGCTTGGCTGGGAACTTTTGATGCATCCACCATATAGCCCTGACCTTGCACCATCAGACTATCATTTATTTCGATCTTTGCAGAACTCCTTAAATGGTAAAACTTTCGGCAATGATGAGGCTATAAAATCGCACTTGGTTCAGTTTTTTGCAGATAAAGGCCAGAAGTTCTATGAGCGTGGAATACTAAATTTGCCAGGAAGATGGCAAAAGGTTATCGAACAAAATGGCAATTATATATTTGATTAAAGTTCATTCTAAGCTTAATTAAAAATGCATTTACTTTCTTTTAAAAATCCGCAATTACTTTTTAGGCAACCCGATATAATGCTATATGGTGTTGTGGTCTGTTGGACGGCGCTTCAAAAGTCCATCTACTGCTTAATACTTAACCGGATCCAAAGGATGGCTTGTTTGTGCATCACAGCCGGACTGAGGACCACACCATCTGATGCACTGAATTTAACCCTACGTCTTATGCCTCTGCACATTGTGGCTATCCAAATTGCAGCGACCACTGCCGTGAGGTTAAGGGAGCTTGCTCTTTGGTCATATAGCGTCCACGGACACTGTGTTATACTTGATACAATATCCCATGATATTGTATCATTACTGGCATCCCCAGACTGAAGGATGCCAGTAAAGACTTTTGCAGAAGCTGTGAGGACATCGAAGAAGAAGAGACTATAGAACACCTTCTGTGTTTATGTCCCGCTTTGGCAGTCAGAAGGAGTTCTACTTAAGGTTCCCATTTCTTTGAGAACCTGTGTGATTTAACGAATGTAAACATTCGCAAGTTATTGGGCTATTTAAAGCGATCTGGATGGTTGAACGGTAGTAACTCTTGGGTTGCCCAAAAAGTAATTGCGGATTTTTTAAAAGAAAGTAAATGCATTTTTAATAAAACTTAGAATGAACTTTAATCAAATATACTTTTTTTACACTTTTTTTTTAAAGCAAGCTAAAAGTAACAGCTGATAACTGACAGAAAAAAGAATGCAATTACAGAGTCACAAGCTGTGAAAAAATTTGTCAACGCCGACTATATGAAAAATCCGCAACTATTTTTGGGCAATCCAATATAAGTCATATTCCTTCTTCTATTCCTGTGCTATCACATTGGAAGAAAATGTCTTTGTGAGTCTAATGGTATACTGCCATTTAAACCTATCCTAACCTAACCTCAAACTCATTACATTTGAATCCCATATTTTCGATCACCCCACAAATACGCTGTGGGGTTTTTTGAGAGTAAAGCTGCCCTAGACTCTTGCCCTTGATACCAAACTGGTATTTTTTTCCAAAACTTTTGATTTTAACCTCATATTGTATTGATCGCCCCCCCATCTCCGCTGAGGGAGTTTTTTTGCTTGTCCCCTACGATAATTGGAACCAAATTTGTATATCCGATTCGAACTTCTCAAACCCCTTTCATTTAATACCCATATATCCAAATCGGACTACATCTTCGTTTGGGTGAAAGCAACCTGAGTTTTCCCCAAATTGCTCTACACCGAACGTTTTTCAAATGCTGATTTTAGAGTTATCATAAAGTGAAAAAAATTTCGTCTAAATCGGTACACCCATCTTCCGATATGGCCATTTTGAAAGTTACGATAAGGGACAGGGTCCGCCCCCTTGAGATATCAAACATTGAAGTCACCTAGTTAGACCCCGATAAAGACCATACAACACTTATCCATATGTAGGTGTATGGTGTTTTATAGGCGTTACCTACCGCCTTTTGCATTTCCTTAGCTAAACCGGTGCGGACCACTTATAATTCTCAAATTTAATCATAAACATAAAAATGTTTTTCCATTATTGACATCAAAGAGATTTCCTCATTTTCTTTTTTATTTCATTATTAAAACATAAAATTTCTCAAAAAGAAATGCAATTACAAAAAAGTATGTAAAATTTAGACTTTATGTGTTTTTGTTTTGATAAAAAAAATATTATCTCATGTAGTGGTAGACTTATTGCACTTTGGAAAACTTAAATTTAATAAAAATACATATTCAGATGATAGTATGTGGGTGTGTGTTTGTTTTCTTTTCTTTTTTCTTCTCTCTCTAAACTAGAAAATTCTTAAAAAATAGTTGATCATGATTTTTGTGTTGTTTTTTTTTCTTCTTCTTTACAATGAATAAGAAAGAGAGTTTAGAAAAAATAAATTCTATATTTGGTTTCAGGGTTGTTGTTTTTTTTTTCCTAAATCACGTACAGCTAAGGACAATTGTATCATATGGCAACACTGTTTTCCTTTATATCTCCCCCCCTGAGGGAGAGGGGAACAGAGCTAAGAAGACATTAGTGTGGGGGGGGGGTTTATGACAAAGGAACTTCCTCCATGGCACGCAATTTGTGATGGACAGGCTCTTCCTGGACCTCGCGACGGAAGACAACCTTGTAACCGAAGGCAGCAATGACAGCAGCAGACATGGGTCCCACCCAGTAGACCCAGTGTGCGGTGAAATTGGAGTGCCACAAGGCAGGGCCAAAGGAACGGGCAGGATTCATGCTGGCACCGGTGAAGGGTCCCTAAAAAAATTCAAAAAAAATTCAAAAATTTTGCTAATCTACATTACCATGTCCATGTCTACTTACAGCTGTTATGGCCAAACAGGCAATGGCCAAGCCAAAACGAATTGGCACCGAGTCATGGAACTTGGCATTACGTGGATCCCAAACACCACAGCAGACCAATATCAAGACGGCAGTGATTATAAATTCAATCATAACACCCTGACCTGGAGTCAAGAGCGCATGTGGTATCGTCACACACAATCCAGCTGGAGTGCTGTTAATCACACTGTCCGGCAAGACGACCTTCAACAAACCATAGCCAATAAAGCCACCCAACATTTGGCCACAGAAATAGATGATGGCCATGGGAGCCGAAACCATGTTATAGATGTAGGCAGCCACAGTCACAGTGGGATTCAAATGGGAACCGGAAACACAGCCAAAGCATTGAATGACAACCATGACAACTAAACCGAAATTCAAAGTCATTTGCAAGTGATTGTTGTGGAAGTCTTCGGTGCTGACGCAGCCCATGCAGCCCAAAAAGACCAGCATGCCTGTGCCAAGTAGCTCGGCCAGAAAGCAACAGATTTTATCCAATGTGGCAGGCTTCATTTTGAGCTTTTCTCGCAATTTGGTACAGCAACTGTAGAGCAAAAGAAAAAGAGGCAGAGTAAGTATATAACATCTAGTTTAAGGCTGTTAACCCATTGTGGGCAAAATTTCATAAAAATATTGTCGTAAAAAATTAAAAATTTTAATTTTAATTAAATACAGTCGTAAAAAATTAAAAATTTAAACTAATTTTGATTTTTTATATTTGTGCCTTTTCTAAAATTAGATTTTAATCGAATTCGAAAAAATTTATTTGTTTCAATATACGATAAAAAAAAACAATTCGACAAAGAAATTAAATTTTTATATATTTAAAAAAAATCGATTTTTAACGAAAAAATGTGTATTCATGCTTCTTCGATAAAAATCGAATTTCAATGAACATTTAGTTATTGTGGTTATTAAATAAAAAAAATATCTCCGGGAATAGGTTGTATAAAAAATTTGATAAATATTCCATAAAATCGAAATTCGATTAATGCCGATAAGCTTTCAATATTTTTTGTCGAAAAACATAACTGTTAATAAAAACGTTTTGTTATTTTTTTTTTTTAATTTTTATTTATGGAATTTTCTTGGTCATTAGACTTTCATCGAATTTTCACCGAAAATCGATTTTCCTCACATTTATCGATTTTTTATAGAAACTTGTTTTTAATCGAATTTTTATGGAAACCGAATTTTCATAGAAACTCGATCGTTATCAAACTGCTAATCGAAATTTTGGTTATTTCATCAATTTTTTATCGAAATTTTGGTTATTTTTTAAAATTTACTGTTATCGACTTTTCATGGGATAACATCTCTATAGGACCTTGAAAGAAAACCTATTTTTGCCGAATTTTTATAGAAATTTCACCGAAAATCAATCATCATAAAATGATCGATCATCATAAAAAGCATCATAAAAATTCCATGTTATTAATCTTCAATGGTAAATTGAAAAAAAAACTCGATTTTTAAAGAATAATCGAAAAGATGTGTATTCATGCTTGTTCGATAAAAATCGAATTTCTATCAACACTTAGTTATCGTGGTTATTAAATAAAAAAATATCTCCGGGAATAGGCTGCATAAAAAATTTGATAAATATTTCGTAAAATCGAAATTCGATTAATGTCGATAAGCTTTCAATATTTTTTGTCGAAAAACATAACTGTTTAATAAAAACTTTTTGTTATATTTTTTTATTTTTGTTTATGGAATTTTCTTGGTCATTAGACTTTTATCGAATTTTCACTGAGAATCGATTTTCCTCAAATTTATCGATTTTTTATAGAAACTTGTTTTTAATCGAATTTTTATGGAAACTTGATTTTTACCGAATTTTCATAGAAACTCGATCGTTATCAATCTGTTTATCGAAATTTTGGTTATTTATTAAAATTATACTGTTATTGACTTTTCATGGGATAACATCTCTATCGGACTTTATATGAAAATTGATTTGCAATATAAAAATTCCATGTTATTCATTTTCAATGATAAATTGATATTTTATCGAGTTTTCTTACAAATTTTGATATTTTATCGATTTTTTTTTTTGTTGTTTTTAATCGAATTTTTATGGAAACTTTAATTTTAACCGAATTTTCGTAGAAACTTGATCTTTTTCAAATTTTTATAGAAAGTTTGGTTATTTCATCAAATTTTTATGGAAATTTTGGTTTTTTATTAAAATTATACTGTTATCGTCTTTTCTGGGATAACATCTCTATTGGACTTTATAAGAAACCCTATTTTTGCCAAATTTTTATAGAAATTTCACTGAAAATCGATTTTCATCATAACAACTTTATGTTATTTATTTATTTACTTTTTCTGAACTTTTATTGATTTGTCTTGGAATTTTTATAGAATTTTGGTTTTTTGTTTATTCGACAGAAACTTGATTTTATCGATTTTGACTATTTATTTATGAAAATGAAGTTGCCAACGAACTTTCACCATAAATCGATTTTTATCGAAAAGTTATTGCAACTCTGTTTTTCTCAAAATTTTATTGCAATTTGTCTGTTATTGAATTTTTATAAAAATATGACTTTGATGCCTTTGGCACAGAAACACGATTTTATTGAGTTTTTGTAGAAAGTTGTCAATGAATTTTGCACCAAAAATCGATTTTTATCGAATTTTTGTAAAAACTTGATTTATATAAAATTTTCAGAGAAATTCCATTTGTATCGATTTGTATCGGCCACCGTAGCGCAGAGGTTAGCATATCCGTCTATGACGATGAACGCCTGGGTTCGAATCATGGCGAGACCATCAGAAAAAAAATTCAGCTGTGGTTTTCCCCTCCTAATGTTGGCAACATTTGTGAGGTACTATGCCATGTAAAACGTCTCTCCAGAGGTGTCGCACTGCGGCATACCGTTTGGACTCGGCTATAAAAAGGAGGCCCCTTATCATTGAGCTTTAACTTGAATCGGACTGCACTCATTGATATGTGAGAAGTTTGCCCTGTTCCTTAGTGGAATGTTCATGGGCAAAATTTGCATTTGCATCGCCTTTTCATAAAAATTTGGATTGCTATCGAATTTTTAGAAAAATCTGTTTTAATCGAATTTTTTTTGTCGATTTTTTTATTATCGATTTTTAATAAAACTCGATATTTGTTTATCTTTTTTAACCATTTTTATACCCTCCACCATAGGATGGGGGGTATACTAATTTCGTCATTCTGTTTGTAACTACTCGAAATATGCGTCTAAGAGCCCACAAAGTATATATATCGTTGATCTTCATGACATTTTAAGTCGATCTAGCCATGTCCGTCTGTCTGTCTGTCGAAAGCACGCTAACTTTCGAAGAAGTAAAGCCAGGCGCTTGAAATTTTGCACAAATACTTTTTATTAGTGCAGGTCGGTTGGGGTTGTAAATGGGCCATATCGGTCCATGTTTTGATATAGCTGCCATATAAACCGATCTTGGGTCTTGACTTCTTGAGCCTCTAGAGGGCGCAATTCTTATCCGATCGGAATGAAATTTTGCACAACGTGTTTTGTTATGTTATCCAACAACTTTGCCAAGTATGGTTTAAATCGGTATATAACCTGATATAGCTGCCATTTAAAACGATCTTGGGTCTTGACTTCTTGAGCCAATAGAGGGCGCAATTCTTATCCGATTGGAATGAAATTTTGCATGACGCGTTTCGCTATGGCTTCCAATAACTGTGCTAAATTAGGATCAAATCGGTCAATAACCTGATATAGCTGCCATATAAACCGATCATGAATCATAACTTCTTGAGCCACTAGAGGGGTCAATTCTTATCCGATTTGAATGAAATTTCGCACGAAGTAGTTTGTTATGTTATCCAACAACTTTGCCACGGTATGGTTCAAATCGGTTCATAACCGGATATAGTTGTCATATAAACCAATATGGGAACTTGACTCTTGAGCTTCTGGAGTGCGCAATTCCTTTCCGATTTAGCTGCAATTTTGCAAAATGTATTTTATTATGACATTCAATAAGTGTGCCAAATAAGGTTTAAATTGGTTCATAACCTGATATAGCTGCCATATAAACCAATCTGGGATCTGGACTTCTTGAGCTTCTAGACGTCGCATTTGCCTGAAATTTTGTACAGCGGATCCTCTCATGGCCATCAACATACGTGTTTATTATGGCCTGAATCGGTCTATAGCCTGATACAGCTCCCATATAAATCGATCTCGCTATTTTACTTCATGAACCCCCAAAGGGCCCAATTCTTATTCGAATTGGCTAATATTTTACACAGGTCTCAAACATATAATTTAACTACTGTCCAAACCGGACCAAATCTTGATATCGCCCTAATAGCAGAGCAAATCTTTTCTTATATCATTTTTTTGCCTAAGAAGAGATGCAGGGAAAAGAACTCTACAAATGCGATCCATGGTGGAGGGTATATAAGATTCCACCCGGCCGAACTTAGCACGCTGTTACTTGTTTTTTTATTAAAAAAAAACCTAGCCTTAGAACTAGATTCTAATGTTTTGTAATCATTTGTTTAATAGGTTTTTCTTTGAAAAATGTACAAAAAATCATTTTTTTTAGAATTGCTTATTCCCTTTTAAATTCTTCTTTAATTGGAATTTCATTGGAGTGCCCAAATCGTTGAATTATGGGTTGCCCAAAAAGTAATTGCGGATTTTTTAAAAGAAAGTAAATGCATTTTTAATAAAACTTAAAATGAACTTTAATCAAATATACTTTTTTTACACTTTTTTTCTAAAGCAAGCTAAAAGTAACAGCTGATAACTGACAGAAGAAAGAATGCAATTACAGAGTTACAAGCTGTGAAAAAATTTGTCAACGCCGACTATATGAAAAATCCGCAATTACTTTTTGGGCAACCCACTAAATTAAATGCCACATTTCCATTATCAAAGCCTTACAGCCACATTACTTAGAATTATACAGATTTTCCGGATAAGCTTAATGCACTGTTACAATAGTTTGACAGATGGTGAAACTCCACACCTTTTAACCGTGTCTTCTGCAGTCATGTTGTTAATCAAACGTTCTCAAAACCGGATTTTATTATAGAAACAAAAAAAAAGAAAACTCAAACAACTCAAGCAACTTGAAAATGCTAGCTTTTCAAAACAAACAAACCGACGTTAAGTCTCAACTGAAAAAAAAAAATCGTGATTTTAGTTTTTCCGCTAGAAAATTCGTTACTTCCTCACATCGTAAGAACGCGTTTCAAACTGAGAGTCTTCTCAAGCCATGCCAACGGCTAGGCATTCAAGTGGCCACCATTCACTCTGGTATTTGGTAAGTGGTAGGTACGTGGTGGGGCTGCAACAAACAATATATCACAACACTGGGTATCTTTACATGGCTTGCTTTTGAATCTCCCAATTCGATCTAGCACAAACGCATGCGCAGCCGACATAGAATCCCGGACAAAAGACATTAAAGCCAAAAAGCTAAGCTAAATGCTGTAATACCAGAATTTCCTGATTCATGCCCAAGTACAGAGAGGCTTTTATTTTTTGTTTGGTCATTCATTCATGGCTTTCATTCAACTGCCTGCCGGCTGAGAGCCTCTTCATTTTGTTGGAATGGTACAACTAATAAATCGCTTTTATTGCATACGGAGGAGATTTATTTTATTATTTTATTATTTTATTAAAATTGGAATTTGAGACCACAAGCAGTTAAAGAAATAGGCATGATGAGAATGCCTTTGTTAAGTGGGCTGGAAATAAAAACAAACCTTTTTTTCTAAATATCACTAAACTTTTTCATATGCCACTTCAATTAATGGGCAATCAGGGTTTTAAGTACTCCATACAAATGTTGAAGGAAACGCGTAAACCCTTGAATAAAAATAGCTTTCATGTTTATAGCATCAATTGTAAAGATAAACTCACTTGCTATCGATAGCCATAATCATTGATGTCAAGTTGCACAGTGGTTAAATATTTGAAGTAAGGCAAAAACAATGTCAATTGTCGCAATTAAAAGTGTGAGGTAATGACCAACATTTTTCGAAAATTACAAATTTCCAAAAATTTAGAACAATACTATAACAGCTATAAAACGATAGTTAAATCTCACTTTTGGAAACAAATGGGTACAATCTAGATGCCACTAACTATGGAAAGGAAGAGCCTTGGAGATGAGCTCCTAAATTCGGCTCCTATTTCAAATTCGGAGTAACTATCCGATTTATTCTCTTAAAAGCAATTTTGCATTAATCCTACTTTGTTCCAAATAAAATCATCAAATCCAAATTTATGGCTTTACCACCTCTCCCATTTGTTTTGCTGTGCCATGCGTTCTACTTTAGGAAAAGATAATACGGAAATGTAAATTACTGATAAATAGTCATGTCAACAATCAATTATTTCATTTATTTTGCCGCAATTTCTTAGCTCAATCAAAACGAACTTAAATGCGTACATTATCACCTTTCTCGTTAACAAAAGCCATGAAAAACGTTACAAACACACATATAAAAAAATAAATGCAGTTATATCCAGTAGGAATGTTAATTGAGATATATATTTGCATAAAAAAATTATAAATGCTTAAACTTGTCGAATCACAGAGACTTTATATGCAATTAACACATGCTGCCGGTCTTCAGACTTCAGGTTGGAAAAAACACAAGTAGCCAGCTAGCCATAAAAATGGCAGTGACTGGAATGTAGACAAATGTTGTAGATAACAAACGCATAAAGAATTAATCAATAACTGAAATGGGAATTTAAAAAAAGAAACATAAGGCGTAGAATGAAAGACCTCCCATTACTTGGACCTAATTTTTTATGCCATATTTGCCATAATCTACTGCCGGATACTTTTCATTTGAGTCCCATATTGATAGGAACGTCAAATATTTCTGTTTAGAGGAATTTTTCGGTTGGGGCGACCCGCTGGATGCCTGGACCCAAAATTTAATATGATTTCCATTTTCTAGTCTCCAATACCTTTCATTTGATAACCATATTGTGCCCATCAATCCTCTTTTGGTTTTGGGTGGCGTTTTTAAGTGTAAAAGGAGGGTCAGCCATCATCCGATATTTAAAAATTAGCTATGTGTCCTTTTTTTTGATTCTACGGAACAAACAAACAACCCCAGCCTCATATAGTCATGATGCGTCATATGCCCATTTGGGGAGTTTTTGGGGGGTGGGGTGACCCCCTACACTTCGATCTGATTTTGTATGCCAGATTCGTAATGTACTCCCGAATACCTTTCATTTAAACCCCATATTGATATGGACGACCAATTTGTCTGTTTTTAAACATTTTGGTGTTTGGGGCGACTTCCTGGGTACCATATTCGCATTCTACTCTTTAATACCTTTCATTTGATATCCATATTGTCTTTATCGGTCCACTTGTGATTTTGGGTGGTATTTTTGGGGTAACGGGAAGGGTCCGCCCCCTTTCGATATCAACAAATTATTTCTTCTTCCTGACCATATTCGTAATCTACTCCCGAATACCTTTCGTTTGAGTCCCATATTGTCACGATCGTCAAATAAACCTATTTTTTTGGGGTTTTGGAGCTGGGGCGGCCTCCCAGGTACTTGGATCCAACCTTTATTATGAAATTCGTACTCTCCTCTTGAATACCTTTCAATTGAATTCCATATTGCCCCGATCGGTCCACTTTTATTTTTGGGTAGGACTTTTGTGGTAAGGGGGAAGGTCCGCCGCCCTCCCGATATCAAAAAATTATATAGCCTATGTTTACTTCCAGACCAACCTACACAATCTGTGAAAATTCAATTTTATATGTAAAATAATTAAATATTTTTTTTTAATTATTTTATTTCATTTTATTTTATTTTATTTCATTTTATTTTATTTTATTTTATTTTATTTTATTTTATTTTATTTTATTTTATTTTATTTTATTTTATTTTATTTTATTTTATTTTATTTTATTTTATTTTATTTTATTTTATTTCATTTTATATTATTTTATTTTATTTTATTTTATTTTATTTTATTTTATTTTATTTTATTTTATTTTATTTTATTTTATTTTATTTCATTTTATATTATTTTATTTTATTTTATTTTATTTTATTTTATTTTATTTTATTTTATTTTATTTTATTTTATTTTATTTTATTTTATTTTATTTTATTTTATTTTATTTTATTTTATTTTATTTTATTTTATTTTATTTTACTTTATTTTATTTTATTTATTTTATTTTATTTTGTTTTATTTTTTTATTTTATTTTATTTTATTTTATTTTATTTTATTTTATTTTATTATATTTTATTTCATTTTATTTTATTTTATTTTATTTTATTTCATTTTATATTATTTTATTTTATTTTATTGTATTTTATTTTATTTTATTTTATTTTATTTTATTTTATTTTATTTTATTTTATTTTATTTTATTTTATTTTATTTTATTTTATTTTATTTTATTTTATTTTATTTTATTTCATTTCATTTTATTTTATTTTATTTTATTTTATTTAATTTTATCTTATTTTATTTTATTTTATTTTATTTTATTTTATTTTATTGTATTTTATTTTATTTTATTTTATTTTATATTATTTTATTTTATTTTATTTTATTTTATTTTATTTTATTTTATTTTATTTTATTTTATTTTATTTTATTTTATTTTATTTTATTTTATTTTATTTTATTTTATTTTATTTTATTTTATTTTATTTTATTTTATTTTATTTTATTTTATTTTAGTTTATTTTATTTTATTTTATTTTATTTTATTTTATTTTATTTTAGTTTATTTTATTTTATTTTATTTTATTTTATTTTATTGTATTTTATTTTATTTTTATTTATTTATTTTATTTTTTTTTATTTTATTTTTTTTATATTATTTTATTCCATCAAACTTTTGTTAAATAAAATTATTTTCTCTAACTGTACCATTTACTGCAACATGTTTGATATCAAACTCATCAGTTCGATACAAAGAAACAATTCATTATAAAATTCATGAGCAACAAGGGACAAGGTCCAAATAATGTTTACGTTATCTGCACCAACCGATTGGCTACCACGTCACCACTAAGCGATATTAGAAGAGCCACATTTAATCAACCCGATACGTCATCATTATGGTAATGGCAATGCCGTGGAAATTGAGGTGCTTCTAGATGGCATTCAAATAATTTGTGTGCCAACTAGAGCAAATATTTAAACATTGACCGACTGTAATTCTGTTCTAGTGTCTTGATGTCTGTCCATAGGTTACTGTGTGTATATCTATAATGAATCGATATGGCTAGTCTGTTGATGTGATAGGCGGAACTTTGTCAAATGATTATCTAATCGTGACGATCGCTTCTGATTATTTGAAGCACTTAAGGCAATTAGGTGCGTAAATATGTAACAGCTGAAACGCATGTAGCTGGCATTTGTGATATATTTGCCAATAAATGTTTATTTAGCCAAATGTGACATACAAAAAAAGAAGATATATTTGCCAGTAATTAAGAGCAGGGTTTGCTGGTATTAATATTTAATCAACTATAAAAATGCAATATGTTTTGTGAACGAATGGACAACAGTTGGCTATCATAGTTACCTTGAGGCCACAAAGTCCCTTTCTGGGCAAATTCCTCAACTACTAATAAACAATTTATTGATGAGCTAGATTGGGCTGTAAAAGGGTATTCTTTTTTTTTAAAGTCACTGACCCAAAAAAAAACAAACGTTTTGATAAGATATCATCATGACAGAAAACTAAGTTCAATTAATAACGTCAATTACTGTACTATTATTGCGCCTGCATTGCACAATATTTCCATCAAGACCCTACTATCGATGACAACACGCAACAAGTGCTGGTGTCATACAGCAAAGACAAGAGTTGTACTTCAATGCAAAAACCCCCAGAAGAAATCGAAAGTGGGAAAACAAATAAAAATCATATGCAAAATTGATTGATGGGCTCCATATATTTATGAAGAACCATGGAGGCCACTCCATATGAAATGTTGGAATATTGCCATCAAAAACTACCTACCCATTGAACGACACCATCAGCAGAATGAAGTGCGTCAATATCGTCTGCATGTCATGGTACGATTTAATCAGAATCAGTGCAACGTTGATAATTATTTTCATATACGCGTTCACAGCCATGCGATACGAAGTGCGTATCGTATGAATTATTAAAGTGAATTTTAAAAACAAACAACAATGCAAACTCAACAAGAATTGCAACTTAATTGAATGTAAATTCTGTGTATTTTTTTACAAAAAAATTGAAATATTTGACAAAAATCAATTGAGGACACGTCAAGTGCGTATAAGGAATTTTGTGCCCACAGTTTAAAGAAACAAAACAGGGGGAACATACATATTTTACTGTATTTTATACAAGGTGATGGCATTTTTGTCAAAGGAATTTTTGTATATTGTAATTCCTCTTATATTGGGTTGCCCAAAAAGTAATTGCGGATTTTTCATATAGTCGGCGTTGAGAAATTTTTTCACAGCTTGTGACTCTGTAATTGCGTTCTTTCTTCTGTCAGTTATCAGCTGTTACTTTTAGCTTGCTTCAGAAAAAAAGTGTAAAAAAAGCATATTTGATTAAAGTTCATTCTAAGTATTATTAAAAATGCATTTACTTTCTTTTAAAAAATCCGCAATTACTTTTTGGGCAACCCAATAGTATTACTAGGGCCCGCTCCTCAGCGCCTTCTTTAGCTTTCTAATATCATTTAGGGTTGGGACACTTCGCCCGGCATTTTGCCATGAAAATAGATATCAAATTCGTTTTTTACTTCCAAATACCGTGGATTTGAGCTCCATATTGCCATAATCGGAAATTAAGTTCAGTTTAGGGGGCGCTTTAGGGCGTATCCCCAAACATTTGGCTCCAAAATTGAATATCGAATTCGTTTTCTACTCTCAAACACCTTTCATTTAAGTCCCATATTTTCATAACGGGTCAATCAACCTATTTGACTTAGTTAGTTTTGGAAAACAAAGCGCAACCTAGACTTAAACTCAAATTTTAATGTCATATTCGTAATCTACTCCCAAATGCCTTTCATTTGAGTCCCATATAGACATGGTCGGGTAATATGCCCATTCGAGGGTACTAAGGGTAGGGGCTTTTTTATGCCCTATTTTTTGTAATCTATTGTCGAATACTTTTCATTTAAGGCCCATATTGACATGAATGTCTAATATATCTGTTTATAGGAGTTTTTGGATTGGGAGGCCCGCTGGGTACTTGGACCCAAATTTTAATCCAATATTCACTTTCTGGTCTCCAATACCTTTCATTTGATACCCATATTTTGCCTATTGGTCCACTTTTGGTTTTGGATGGCGTTGTTGGGGTAGGAGGGAGGGACCTCCTCCCTAATATCTAAATCTAATTATTATATAGCCCACGCTTCCTTTCAGGCAAACTTACACAATCTGTGAAAATTTTAAGAAAATTGGTTCAGCCTTTTTTGATTCTACGGAACAAAAAAATAAACCGAGTCCCATATAGTCATGATGGGTCATATGCCCATTTAAAAATGTTTTTGGGGGTTGGGGTCACCCCCTATACTTCGATATGATTTTGTATGCCAGATTCGTAACCTACTCCCAAATATCATTCATTTGAGGCCCATATTGACATGAACGCCCAAAATGACTGTTTGGGGAAATTTTAGGGTTTGGGCTGCCCAATAGGTACTTAGACTCAAATTTTAATACCATATTCGTATTCTACTCTCCAATACCTTTCATTTGATATCCATATTGTCATGATCGTCCAAAAAACCTATCTCAGGGGGTTTTGGGGTTGGGGCGGCCCCCAGTTACGTGGAACCAATTTTTAATATGAAACTCGTTTTCTACTCCTGAATACCTTTCATTTGAGTCTAATACTGTCCCAATCGGTCCACTTTTATTTTTGAGTAGTACTTTTGGCGTAAGGGGGAGAGTCCGCCCCCGTCTAATATCAAAAATTTATATAGCCTATATTTCCTTCCAGACCAACCTACACAATCTGGGAAAATTTCAAGGTAATCTCGTTTTTGAGTCCAAACGGAACAAACAAACAAACCGACAAACAAACAAACACACAAAAATCTAGTCATTCCGTTTGTAACATCTCGAAATATTGACCCAAGACCCTGTAAAGTATATATGTTATTGATCGACTTGACAATCTAAATCGATCTAGCCATGTCCGTCCGTCTGTAGAAATCACGATAGCGGTCGAACACGTATACTTAATATTGATATACATAGGTCGTTGGTGTACTAAGTACAGACCAAATCGGTCCTAACCTGATTCAGCTCCCATATAAACCAATCTCCCGATTTGACTTTTTGAGCCGCTCGGAGCCGCAATTTTCATCCGACTTGGCTGAAATTTTGCATGTGGTGTTCTTTTATGATTTCCATCAACTGTGCTGAGTACGCTGCAAATGGGTCAATAACCTGGTATAGCTCCCATATAAATCGGTCTCTTAATTATCCTTCCTTGGTTCCTAGAAGCTTTTGTTTTGGCTGGTTTGACAGAAGTTTGGTATCTAGAATAAAATTATGCCCTTCAACTAAATTTATTTTGTATACATTTTTAGTAGAATCCATGGTGGTGGGTTCCCAATATTTGGCCCGCCGAACTTAGCATGGTTTTAGTTGTTATTCCCTCCACCGTCCGTCCGTCTGTCTATCGAAAGCACGCTAACTTTCGAAGGAGTAAAGCTAGCCGCTTGAAATTTTGCACAAATACTTTTTATTAGTGTAGGTTGGGACCGTCAATGGGCCAAATCGGTTCTGTTTTGATATAGGTGTCATATAAGCCGATCTGGGTTCTGGTCTTCTTGAGCCTCTATAGGGCGCAATGCTCGTTCGATTTGACTGAAATTTTGCATGTAGTATTTTGGTATCACTTTAACAACTGTGTTAAGTATGGTTCAAATCGGTTCATAATCTTGTATAGCTATCATATAAACCGATCTTGGATCTTGACTTCTTGAGCCAAAAAAGCGCGCAATTTTCATCCGATTTGGCTGAAATTTTGCATGAGGTTTTTTGTTATGACTTCCAACAGCTGAGCTTAGTATGGTGCAAATCGGTACATAACCTGATATAGCTGCCATATAAACCGATCTTCGGTCTGGTTTTCTTGAGCCTCTAGAGGGCGCAATTCTTGTCCGATATGACTGAAATTTTGTGTGACATGTTTTGTTATGACTTCCAACAACTGTGCATAGTATGACGCAAATCGGTACATAACCTGATATAGCTGCCATATAAAACGATCTGGGATCTGGTCTTCTTGAGCCTCTAGAGGTCGCAATGCTCGTCCGATTTGACTTAAATTTTGCACGTAGTGTTTTGGTATCACTTCTAACAACTGTGTTAAGTATGATTCAAATTGATTCATAGTCTTGTATAGCTGCCATATAAACCGATCTTGGATCTTGACTTCTTGAGCCAATAGAGCGCGCAATTCTCATCCGATTTGGCTGAAATTTTGCATGAGATGTTCCGTTATGACTTCTAATAACTTTGCTAAGTATGGCCCAAATCGGTACATAACCTAATATAGCTGCCATATGAACCGATCTGCGGTCTTGACTTCTTGAGCCTCTAGAGGGCGCAATTGTAATCCGATTTGGCAGAAATTTTGAACAACGGCTTCTCTCATGACTTTCAGCAGACGTGTCTAATATGGTCTGAATCGAACAATAGCTTGATACAGCTCCCATATAAACCGTGCTCCCGATTTTGCTTTGTGAGCCCCTACAAGCGCAATTCTTATCCGAAAGAACTGAAATATTACACAATGACTTCTACAGTGTTCGGCATTCATGTATGGTTCGAATCGGACTGTAACTTGATATAGCTCCAATAGCAAAACAGTTCTTATTCAATATTCTTTGTTTGCCTAATTTGGATCGTACCTAAAGTACTTCGAATCAAACTTCCAGTAGTTTAAATACAACCATTCATCTCAGAGATATGTAAATCACATTTGGTTTAATTTAAAGACCCACACACGTGTCCATATAATAAAACAAAGAATTTATTCTATTCCATTAACTGCAAAATTTAACTCAAGTAGACAAATTTTCCTTATTATCTACCAGAAAATTTCTAAACAGACACATGCTTTAGTTCGCTTTTATTTTCTATTATTTTAATATAAATTGCTAATATTATAAACATTTTGATTACTATGTATTTCAGTCTAATAATAATCAACGAATGAATAACAAGCTATTTAATATTTATGATAAGGATTGCTTGCCTTCGCGTCAAGTATCTCTTGACATTATTTTTACGTATAGAAATTTTGTTCAAGTGTTTAAATGCCAACAAGAAAATATAATTCTACAAAATTTGTTTTTTGTTAATAGAATCTTCAATAAAGTGGAAAAGTTTTAAAAATGCAAAATGCAAGGCTGATGAAAGCCGCTACCAAAAAAAAATGTAATAACTTTTTTTCTATTTAATAATAATAATTTAATAATTAATTTAATTAATTAATTAATTAATTTAATTAATAATAATTTAATAATTAATTTAATAATTTAATTTAACATGAATAAAAGAAAAATGTATTCCATACACCGAAAAAAAAATGTAGCAATATTCATCATTGTAGCAATATTCATCAGCCACCCTGTATATTCAATACTTTAAGAAGATTTTTTGGAACTGTTGTAATAATGAAGAAGCGGTGACGTGAATACTTCGAACCCGGATCTTGATGATGTTGCAAATTGCAAATTTTGCCCATGAACATTCCACTAAGGAACGTGGTCAAACTTCTCACATATCAATGAGTGCAGTCCGATTCAAGTTTAAGCTCAATGATAAGGGGCCTTCGTTTTTTAGCCGAGTCCGAACGGTGTACCGCAGTGCGACACCTCTTTGGAGAGAAGTTTTACATGGCATAGTACCTCAAAAATGTTGCCAGCATTAAGAAGGGAAACCACCACTGAAAATTGTTTCTGATGGTCTCTCCAGGATTCGAACCCGTGCGTTCAGCGTCATAGGCACACATGCTAACCTCTGCGCTACGGTGGCCTCCGGATAATGTTATTAAACATATAAAAAGGCAGCAGTATCATGTGATGGCTGGCTAGCCAAATTATTTCAAATTCAAGGCAACAAGGTTAGGTTAGGTTGAAAAGAGGGTGCGGATATTAATATGTCCCATGTCACTACACTACACTACATTCACCTATGCCAGTAATCGGTTTGTTGTGCGCTCTAAACACTAAAAACTAAACACAAAAAAGAAAATCTATGCTAGGAATTCCGTACAAAATCCTTAACTGTTTTCCCTGCCACGCCCCTAAGATGGTTCATGACTGGTATTGTATCCCCACCTAAGTGCCGGTATCTGTTAGATGCGAAAGCCGGGCAATGACAAAGGAAATGTTCAAACCTCTCATCATCTTCCCCACATGCCCTACACCACACCCATTTTACATAAGTGAGCTCGTAGTCCTATGTGTCCCGTTATGATACCAATAGTTATACCAACCTCCTTCTTACTTTCTTTCAGTAATAGCCTCGTCTTCTCATGATCTAAATCCCCCCTATAGGATTTTCGCCGTCATACCGACCTTTTCGCTGTTTCACAGAGTTGCATGCGCATTCATCGCCTACGCTCTTAACTCGGACTGCGTCGACCCGAAAGAATTCGGGTTAATCAAGTTTATGGACGGCAGTCCTCTGGCTTTCACCGCCAAATCATCTGCCCTTTCATCCCCCCTTACTCCGTTACGGCCCGGCACCCAAACGATGCGGATTTTACCATTCTCAGGGAAATCTCCTTCTTGCACTGCAAGACTGTTCATGGCCTCGCCGTCCTGGTTGTTATTGCCCTCATATTATTGTCCGTAAAGATGTTCACACTCGACATCCTCCCATTCCGTGATCGCCTGGATCTCTCGTAGACCCCCAGGCCCACTCTGTCCTCTAACTTTAATCTTCCAGATGGCAATACTAGGGTTCCGTCAATCCTAGACTGTGCCACTGGCAGCAGTGTCTCGCACTCGACCTTAACATTCATCTCAGGTATCCCATCGGGAATCTCTTCCCTTACTTTCAGGGTTCCTATCGTCGCCTCGATTATACCGCGATGGCTGCACCCACCCTCATTCCATTCTCCCATCGCCTTAGCACCACACCACCTCAGGCATTCCGCGATTGCCTGGATCTCTCGTAGACCCCCAGGCCCACTCTGTCCTCTAACTTTAATCTTCCAGATAGTAATTCTAGGGTTCTGCCAATCCTAGAGTGTGCCGCTGGCAGCAGTGCCTCGCACTCGACCTCAAGGTTCATCTCAGGTATCCGATCGGAAATCTCTTCCCTTACTTTCAGGTTTCCTATCGTCGCCTCGATTATACCGCGATGGCTGCACCCACCCTCAATCCATTCTCCCATTACCTTAGAACTACACCACCTCAGGCATTCCGTGATCGCCTGGATCTCTCGTAGACAAAAAAGACAAACCAGTATGAGCCAAATATTGTGGAGATATATGGTCTCCTTTTTATGTTGCTGAAAGGGATTGGCTTCCTGATCCGGATCTGGCGAATGGGGATTTTAGGCGGCTTAAGGCACACATTTTGGAGAGCCTTTATGATAGGTGGAGCACACGTTGGAATGACAGTGACAATGGACGGATTACCTTTCGATTCATTGGGAACGCGACGTTCGTACTGTACAAACCATCAGATGACCTCAGTAAAAGGCCTATTTCCGCTAACCTAACATCTTTCTCCTACCAAAGACTGCCCTCGCATGGTAGCCAACCTCGCAAAAGGTCCAACAAGACCCTGCTCAAATCTCACACCCACTCTCCATAGGATATACCCATAGCACCTAAGTCTCTGAGGTCCGAATAGTGCGAGCACTCAGTCAGTATGTGCTACACGTCCTCAACCACACCCACGCAGGCCGGACAACCTGCAGTCGAAGCCAGGTCGCTCTTATACAAAAATGCATTGAGAGTGTCATGTCCTGTCAGTAAAAACCCAAGACTCAAACCAAAGCCAACGAGGACATGGCAAAATCTGATCTTTTTGGATTTGGCTTGAGTCCTGGGTTTTTACTGACAGCACATGGCTCTCTCAATGCATTTTGTGTAAGAGGGGCCTGGCGTCGACTGCAGGTTGTCCTGCCTGCAAGGGTGTGGTTGAGGACGTGGTACACATACTGACTGAGTGCCCGTATTATTCTATTCTCAGGGACTTATGCGCTATGGGTATATCCTATGGAGGGGAGGTGTGGGATTTGAGCAGGGCCTTGTAGGACTCTGAGAAGTTTGTGAGGTTGGCCACCTTTGCGAGCGGTTGAGGACGTGGAGCACATACTGACTGAGTGCTCGTACTATTCGGACATCAGGGACTTAGGCGCTATGAGTATATCCTATGGAGAGGTGTTGTTGGCACTCTCAATCCATTTTTGTATACGAGGGGCCTGGCGTCGACTGCTGGTTGTCCTGCCAGCGGGGATGTGGTTGAGGAAGTGGTGCATTTACTGACTGAGTGCCTGTACTTTTCGGACCTCAGGAACTTAGGCACTGTGAGTATATCCTAAGAAGAAGAGGTGTGGGATTTGAGCAGGACCTTGTTGGGATGTTAGGTTAGCGGTGATGGGGCTCTGGTGAAGTCGTCCGATGGTTTTGCTCTTGGTTTTTGTCCGTTTTTGTGTGCTTGACCTTTTTTTGTCCGTTATGGGTTGATGTTTTGTCCGTTTTTTTGTGCTTGACCTTTTTCAGGTTGTCCTACCAACGGGGATGTGGTTGAGGACGTGGTGGATTTACTGACTGAGTGCGTGTATTTTTCGGACCTCTGGAACTTAGGCACTGTGAGTATATCCTAAGAAGAGGAGGTGTGGGATTTGAGTAGGGCCTTGTTGGGCTTTGCGACGTTTTCGAGAGCGGTCTTTGATAGGAGAAGGATGTTAGATTAGCGGTGATGGGTCTCTGGTGAAGTCGTCCGATGGTTTTACTCTTGATTTTTGTCCGTTTTTGTGTGCTTGATCTTTTTTTGTCCGTTATGGGTTCTTGCCCGTGTTGGGTATTTTGTCCGTTTAGATCCGCATTGGGGTTTAGTACGCTTTGTTGACGACCATGTTTAATCTTGGGGGTGATGGGAGTCATGGAAAAGGCTTTGGCGGTTTTCACTTCAGGGGACCAGTCCGGAACTGTTTGGGGTTCAGCTGGTAGTAGCTGCGGCTACGAAGTCTAACCGGTGTCCTTAATCCGGGAGTCGGGAGCCCCTGGGATTTCGATCCCAGCCCGACTATGGTGAGGCCTCAGTGGGGAGTAAGGTGGTAGCTGTGGTTTGGACCCAAATCGCAGGAAAGCGCAAGTTCGATGTGGAGTTGCATTGAAACCGGGTGCCGTGACCCATAGATCAGAAGGAGTTGTGGATAGTGCTCCGCTCCTAACCAAGGGGGAGAACACGTCCAGACAACGTGGGATGGAATTTGTACTCATACATATCCTAGGCAATGGGAGGGGGGGCGTTGATAGACGCATCGTATTCACCTGGGGTTAAGAGCTCTGCAGGATTAAGCCAATACGGCAGTTGCCTGCCTTAAACACCATAAGGTCTCCTTTTATCCGACACAATAATATCGAACATATTATGTTAGAGATTGGAAAAATTTGTGGAAGAGATAGTTGGGATTTGTAGCTTAAGACCTGGTATTATCAAGGTCCAACAGAAATATGACAAATCACTTAAAAGACTCAAGACTCAATCTACATCAGGCTTAAGATGGAATATAACTCCCATGTATGGCAGGGTGCTCCAAAATTCTCCTTGAAGGTACTTGACTGGGTTCAGAGGAGAGCTATGTTCTTGATCGACGATGGTAGAGTATCCAACTCTTTGTTTCCCGCCGGAACGTAGGCAGCATTTTATCGATACTTTCGTGATATTTGCTCCGATATATACGTCTTGTTATCCCTGAAGTAGGGAGTTTCGCCGGAGACACAAGATTTTCTAGGAATGAATACCGGAACATAATCAATTGGCCAGTTGGTCGAACCCTGCGTTACCGAAAAAACTAGTTTTTTGCCCGAACAATACAAATCTGGAATCCGGCAAATATCTTTCCCACTACTTATGACCTCCAAAAACTGAAAAGAAATGTGAATAAACACTACTCCCTCTTTCCCCATTCAGACTCCTGATTTTCCATTCGCCAACGCATTCCACTGGATGCATAGGGGACAACCCCTGCGTGTTGGTTAAATATACAAAAAGATGACACTTCATACCACAATGATCTACACTTTGCAAGTTCTTCTATGACCGAATATCATCTCTCTCTCTTTATGTTTTAAAACATCTAAATAAATGTCTAAGATCTTAAAATGACATTAATTTTTTCCGTTTTTTTTTACTTCTTCATAATCCTTAATTAAGTCCTAAATACCTCAGTTTAAAATTCAATTACACATTTTGCGATGACAAGTTTAATACCCGGCTGATAGAAATTTTTGATTTTAGAACCAGTATAAATGATATGGAATGATAAATACATTAAATGGTATGCGAATTATAATAATTGACAGCTGGGTAATTTCCCTTAGCGGGAAAATTCAAAGGCGCCCGTCGTAATTGGTTTTAACCGGATTCATTGGGAGCTTATAAACAACGGAGTTTTGTGACAACCATACATTTCAATAGTAATGATAGAAAAGTGCAAACGAAATGCGTATGCTTAAAAAAGAACTTCACAATCAGAATAAGTAAAAATCGCGATGTAATCGTTCAGGCCGAACCTTCGATACCCACCACCACAAAGTGTACAAGAAGTGAATGAGGCTCAAGACAAAATTAGATGCTGGAGAAGTAAAATCGGGAGTTCAAGATACATAGTTTCAGCCAGATAGGAAAAATCTTAATAGCAGTCATAGTGCAGAATACACTAAACAACAGCCAATCTGGAGGGGTGGAATGTTCAAAGTGAGGGTGATTGTAGTAGGTCAGCAGAACAAACCCCCACAAAGGATTTAAAATTCTCAGGCCAAGCATTTCTTCGGGGTCCTTTTAATATGGCCTAAAAAGAAGACCAAGAATCCCTTTATATTGCAGTGCATCCGAGTTATATCAGAGATGGGTGGCCAGATATATGCGAATTTTTTTGACACACTCCTCCCCAAAACCTCTTTAAAGCTGGCATATAAACCAATCGCTCAATATGGGACTTAAAAGAAAGTTATGAAAAAGTCATAAAATTAAAGTTATTAAAAATTGACGCAAAGTGTCAGGAGGGCCGCCCAACACAAACCCCCTAAACGGGCATATGGACCAACCGGTACAATATCGGACTATATATCTGCTTGTAGGATTTTTGGGTGAGGCACCCCCAAACGCCCTGAGACTCAAGAAGTCTGTCGGTCTGTTCGTCTGTCTGTGGTAAGCACTTCAAGCTAGGCGCTTTTGCACAAATACCCCCTTTTGCACAAATACCCCCTATTAGTGGAGGTCAGCTGGGATTGTAAACGTTCGATATCGGTCCATGTTTAGATGTAACTCCCATATAAACCGATTTTCAAATTATATTTCTTGAGCCTCTGGAGAGCGCAATTATTATCTGATTTGGTTGACATTTTGTACTATGACATCTTCTACGACATAAAACAAATGTGTTAAGTACGAGGGTTGCCTTTTATATTTTGGGATTAGAGAACACATTAATTATCGAAAATCGCTTTATTGTTTTCAAAATATTCCCCATTAATGCCATATATACCAACTTCCCGATTTAATATTTTAGACCCATTAAACGTGGATTTTTTAACCTATTTCGTTGAAATTTGGCACAATGAATATATGAGTATGGTCAAGATCGGGTTATATTTGAATATTTTTGCCACCGTAGCGCAGAGATTAGCATGTCCGCCTATGACGCTGAACGCCTGGGTTCGAATCCTGATGCTGGCAACATTTGTGAGGTACTACGCCATGTAAAACTTCTCTCCAAAGAGGTGTCGCACTGCGGCACGCCGTTCGGACTCGGCTATAAAAAGGAGGCTTAAACTTGAATCGGACTGCACTCATTGATATGTGAGAAATTTGCCCCTGTTCCAATTTGCATATTTGCCATACATGCCGATCTTCCGATTGAAGTTCTTGGGCCCATCAAGGCAACGTTTATTGCCAGATTTCGCTGAAATTTGGCACAGTGATTCTTCCACATCCGTGTTCAACATGGCTCAAATCGGTCAATAGTTGATATTAGACAGGGAGTTGTGTTAGGCCCCTCAACCTCCCTGACCAATACGGCCCAGATCGATTCAAATACCGACCTCTCGATTTAAGGTGTTGGGCCCCATAAAAGGCGGATTTATTGTCCGATTTCGCTGAAAGTCGGGTTAGTGAGTTGTGTCAAGTCCCTCGACATCCCTGATCAATACGGCTCAGATCGGTTCATTTATTTTCCGATTTCGCTGAAATTTGGGACAGTGATTTGTTTTAAGCCCCTCGAAAGTATGGTTCAGATCGGGTTTTATTTGGATATAGCTGCCATATATGCTGATCTCCCTATCTAAATTCTTGGGCCCATAAAAGCAGCGTTTATTGGCCGATTTGCCATATATATACACACATTGTACTAATGACGCAACTCGGCACTGGATAGATGTGTGCACCACACCAACTGGAACTTTGAGGTCCGTCCACAGGTTATCGATAATAAAATGCTCCATACAGAGTAGCTGCAACGGCTGTCGAACAATCAGTGGTATCGAGCAGAGAATCTCAGTGAGAAGTTGGGTGGCACTGACGGGTTATTGGCTCCATTAAATAACCAATGACCACGCTGTTCCCGCGGCAATAGGTCTTTTGGACCAAAACGAGAGGTCTTTTGAAGGTCACGAGAGAAGCTGTTGTACAAAATTTCTGCCAAATCGGATGAGAATTGCGCTCTCTAGAGGCTCAAGAAGTCAAGATCCCAGATCGGTTTATATGACAGCTATAACAGGCTATGTACCGATTTGCACCATTCTTAGCACAGTTATTGGAAGTCATAACAAAACACCTTATGAAAAATTTCAGCCAAATCGGATGAAAATTGCGCGCTCTATTGGCTCAAGAAGTCAAGATCCAAGATCGGATTATATGACAGCTATACCAGATTATGTACCAATTTGAATCATACTTAACACAGTTGTTGGAAGTGATAACACAATACCACGTACAAAATTTCAGTCAAATCGGATGAGAATTACGCCCACTAGATGCTCGAGAAGTCAAGACCCAAGATCGCTTTATATGGCAGCTATATCAAAACATGGACCGATTTGGCTCATTTACAGTCCCAACCGACCTACACCAATTAAAAGTATTTGTGCAAAATTTCAAGCGGCTAGCTTTACTACTTCGAAAGTTAGCGTGCTTTCCACAGACAGACGGATGAGCGGACGGACGGACGGACATGGCTAGATCGACTTAGAATATCATGACGATAAAGAATATATATACTTTATGGGGTCTTGGACGCATATTTCCAGGTGTGACAAACAGAATGATGAAACTATTGTAGTATATCCCCATCCTATGGTGGAGGTTAAAGAAATCAATTTGTGTTTGTTTGTTTGTGTGTTCCTTATAGACTCAAAAACGGCTGAAATCCCGGCTGATACCGTGTTAAAAATAGGGTAGTCCCTATTACTCTAATTTTCAGAAACGCCAGAACTCGGTCATGGATGCAAAATAAAAATTTGGCATCCAAATTTCGGATAGGGTACCTAGGGGGGCCGCCCCACCCTACAGCCTACCAAATATATATTTAGACCAATCACGACAATATGGGACTCGACGTATCTGATATCCAATTGTCGAATAAAGTGTTAGGGGGACCACCCCAACCCCCAAAACACTCCTAAATCGGACATATTTACCGACCATGGCAATGGCAAATGAAAGATATTTGCGAGTGGAATACGAATCTGATATCCAAATGTGGACCATGTTTCTGGGCGTCCACACGTTCCCCAAAACACACCCCAAACAGGACTTATTTACTGACCATGGCAATATGGGGCTTAAATAAAAGGTATTTGGGGGTCTCCCCTCACTGCCAAAAACACCCCCAAAAGAAGACATTTACGGCCATAGCAATATGGGGCTCAAATGAAAGTTATTTGGGAGTAAAGCAGGAATCTGATATCAATGTTCGGAAAAAAGTTTCTATGGAGCCACCACACCCCCATAACCTCCCCAAACCTGTCATATTTGCGACTATGGAAAAATGGGGCTCAAATGAAAGGTATTTGGGATTAGACCACGAATCTGATATCGAAATTCGGGACCAACAGCCTAGGAGACGTCCCACCCCCATAACAAGCCCCAAATGGGACGGATTTGCTCACCATGACAATTTGGGTATTATTAAAGGGAGTGCAGCTCAATATTGATAGTCTTTAGTGTCCATAGCCCAAATCGGACATATTTGCTGCCTATTGCAATAAGGGGTTAAATGAAAGGTATTTGAGATAGGAAAACGAATTTGATATACAATTTTGAGACCAATGCCAATATGAGATTCAAATAAATGATATATGCTGATATATTTTCAGGTTTTCAGTGTTTGGGGGACCACCCCACTCCCTAAAACACCCCCAAGTCGAGCATATTTACCGACCACATCAATGTGGGTCTCAAATGTAGGTATTTGAGAGTAGAAAACAAATCTGATATCCAAGTGTGGGACTATGTATTTGGGGCAGCGCTCAGTTTTAGGAATAGAGTATATCAGACACACACACGTTAATGACCCTAAGCTCTTCGAGGGAATTCAGAGACCAATAAAGATCATATGGGATTCAGATAAAGGCATTTATATTCGTATACTGTTAGTCAAGCGATATACGTATACTATTTTCTTAGCATGGTATTTCACTAAAGGCCCTTTAATTGGATGATTTTATTCCATATAAAGTAAAAGAAGACTCAGCAAAGCATACTTAATGCCTTATTACCATTTTTTTTTTTTTTTTTTTTTTGATTTCTGCATTAATTTGGATCAGGTTTTAGTTACAGTTTTCCACTTTAATAGCATTTTTATTGTGTATTTTAATTTTTTTTTGAAGTTTATAATATGTGAAGACATTAAAATATAATATCTCATGCTTATCGTTTTCACTAAAACTTTCCATATTCAAGACACCAAATAAGTGTTTATTATTTTTTTAAATAAAGTCCACAAACTCCTTTTTATTTTATTTAAGGTTCTAACAATGTTTAACTTTCAAACAATATCCAAAGATATCCTTGGATATCACCAAGACAAAATCTTCTTCTTTAATTATGGGAATTTCCCACAAGTAACAAACATTCATTGCATTTCATTAGAATGAGTGCAATATTTCTCAAGTCTTACTATCACTCGATAGGCAAGTCTATTGAAAAATAATTTCCATCGAAAGGTAAGACTGCTGCATAATTTCAATTTTAATTAATTTTGTCTACTTATTTCTTCTTCTTTCTTTCAATTTCAATTTCTTGCGTGTAATTTGTTCATTTCACAAACAAAACCATGGACTTTACTCACAATTTCACAAAAACGAAACAAAAGTAATTTTCATAAACTTTATATGTTAGTCTTGTTGATAGTGGTCGTTGTTGTTGTTGTTACTGTTATTGTTGTTGCTGTTGTACCACGATGACACTACTACCGGCGTCAGGCGATTGTGCCAACGACAACGACGACTGTAAAAAGTGAACTGAATACAATCAGTTTAAGGGAACTGACCATATAGACCTAGGTTCGTATGAAAACCAACCATGGCGAACACTCGCAGTAAAATATCAGTCTAACTGAATAAAAGGCGGCAGCATATAAGCGTGCCATATGGGATATTCCATGGAGAAGGAAGAAGACATGACATATTTACCAAACATCTCCATATTGCCTTTTTAAGTGATGGGAAAGGGCAACACTTATTAAATCATTGAGATAAAACTTGAAACAAACAGCACTAATTGATATGGGAGAAATATAACTGCCGTTCTTACAAGGAATTGTCAGTAACCTCAACAAGTAAAACCGTACTAAATTCGGTCGGGCCGAATCTTGTAAACCCTGCATCAAGGATCGCATTTGTCCCGAATAGGTTCATAACCTGACATAGCTGCAATAGCATACCAATTCTTATCCATTATCCTTTGCCTGGTATCTCTTTATAGGCCAGCAAAGGATAATGGATAAGAATTGGTATGCTATTGGAGTTATGTCAGGTTATGAACCTATTCGGGTCATATTTAACTTGGATGCTGGAGACCATAGTAGATGCCATCCTGCATAGAGATGTAAGAAATAACATCGGGATATCGGTTTATTTGAAGCTACATCAGGTTATAGACCGATTCACACCATATTTAGCAAGTGTGTTAAAGATCATAGAAAATGCCATTGGGGAAAATTTTAGCCAAATAGACTAAAATCCCAAACGACCAACACTAATTGCAAAATTTTTACAAAATTTCAAGGGCCTAGCTTTAGTTTTTAGAAAGTTTACGTGCCTTCCACAGACAAACAGACAGATGGAAATGGCTAGATCGGCTTAAGAATATATAGGGCCATGAAGAATTTATATACTCTATGGGGTCTTAGGCCAATATTTTGATTTGTTAGTAATGGAATTACGAAATTAGTTTAACCCCATGCTATGATGAAGGGTATGAAAAGATCACGTATTAACCGACCCCTTGACTTGACATCCTGAAATCTAGAGGATGCAATTCTTAGCTGATATTTTACAGCATAACTCTGTTAAATGGTCCTTAACTTGATTAGCGCGTTCTTCCATTTTACGACGAAGCTCATTTTTGCCTCAATGGGTACGTAAATAAGCAGAGTTGTCAATTTTTTAGGGAAGATCAGCCAGAAGCATTGCAAGAGCTAGCAATGCATCCAGAAAAAGTCACAGTTTGGTACGGTTTATGGGCTGGTGGCATCATTGGACCGTACTTCTTCAAAGATGATATCCAATTTTTTTTGTGTCCAAATTATAAGAGCTTGACTTGCTTGACATGTGGTTCTAACAAAACGGTGCCACATGCCACACAGCACGCATAACAATGGACTTATTGAGAGGCGAGTTTTGTGAACAATGTGATCGGTCAATTGGCCACTTAGATGGTGTGATTTAAAGCCCCTTTAGCCTATTTTTGTAGGATCTCTGGATTTACGTTCTTGGGTCCATTAAGGGCGCATTTGTTGTCTGATTTCGCTGAAATTTGGGAGTTTGTTAAGCTCTTCGACATCCAGATCGGTCCACATTTGGATAAAGCTGCCATCATAAGCGTAGAAAGGCCTCTGGGGGGTGGACTTAGCAAGCCCCAGAGAAAAAAAAATATTTTTTTCGATAAAATTTGCTAATTTTATTGCTATTCAAAGGGCTTTTAGGGGGTGAGGTGGCCAACCAGCAACTGAGCCCTAAAAAAACCAGCCTAGTGCTCTGCTCCCAAATACCATTTATTTGAACCTCATATAGTCATTGGTTTAAGCAGAGTTTTGGTATGAAGCATCCCTCAAACACTTGGCCCCAAAATTAGACATCAAATTAGTTTTCTTCTCTCTCAAATGCCTTTCATTTGAGCCATTTTTTGCCATAGTCGATAAATATATGCGGTTTGGGGCCACTCTCTACACTCTTTCAGCCCCAAATTCTGATGGTCAGCAAATACGTCCTATTTAGTGGTTGTTATAAGGGTGCGATGGCCCCTAGACACTTGGACCAGAATGGTGATATCAGAATTGTGCTCTACTCCCAAATTTTATTCATATGAGCCTCAAATTTCCATAGTCGGCTAATATGTCCACTTTGGTGGGGTGTTTTGTTGGATGGGACGGCCATTCAGCAACTTGGCGCTGAAAATCTATATCAGATACGTGCTTTACTTTAAAATACCTTTTATTTGTGGATTCATATTGCAATGGACAGCAACTAAGTCCTATTTGGGAAGTGTTATAGGGGCCTATAGACACTTTGCCGCGAATGTTGATATCAGATTCTTGCTCTACCCCCAAAGATCTTCTTTTTGAGCCCCATATTGCAATGGTCAGTAAATTTTTCCCAAGTATGGTTCCCCAGTAAATGGTTTCCAAAACACTTGGTTCCACATTTGATTATCAGATTCGTATTCTTCTCTCAAATACCTGTAATTTGAACCCCATATTGCCATAGTCAATTAATAAGTCCTGTTTGGGGGTGGGGTGGACCCCTAGAAACTTAGTCCCGAAATTGGGTATCAATTTCGTTTTTTACTCCTTTCATTTGAGCTCCATATTGTCATGTTAGATAAATAAGTCCGCTTTAGTTATGTTTTGCGGGGTGGGGTTGTCCACCAAACACTTGGTCGCACAATTGGATATCTGATGGTGGTACCCCATCCGAATATGCGATTCCAAATTTTTTGGTTACTATAAGAGAGCAAAAAATATTTCGCTTAAAATGTATCACCCATCTCCCATTCTGGCGTTTTAGAAAATGAGGGTAAGAGAGAAAATTGATATATTGAGAAGAAATTTGATATTTTTGCTGCACGCAGGTTAAGTTATTGAAAGTGCCAAATTGGACTATTTGTGGATATAGCTGCCATATAGACCAATCTGCTAAAAAAGGTTTGAAACTCATAAAAACTTTATTTTTCACCCGATTTCACTGAAATTTTAAACAGTGAGTTACTTTAAACCTCCCGATACAAATTTCGTTCAAATCGGTCTATATTTAGTTATAGCTGTCATATAGACCGATTCCTTAATCCCATAAAAAGCAGATTTATTGCCATATGTCGCTGAAACTGTGACTTGTATAAGAGTTCTCGGGAGCTGAAAGAAATATGATCCATACCCAGCCCCTTTTTAGATATAACTGGGGTTACGATAGAGGAGTTATAATAAAATGGGATGATGAATATATCCATGGTGGTGGGTTCTAAAGTTCGGCACGGTCGCACTCAATACGTTTTTATTCGTTTTATATTAATATACATATTTTTTTTTTATTCGGCCCCACCTGATAACATTATTTTTAATTTGTCTCTGTTCCTTTATTATTTTTGTTTTTATTATTTTATGGCATCACCCATATGATGATAGCGAAAAAAAATCAGGAATACTTTGAAGTGGCAACAACACCAACTCGAGCACTGATAAGAAATAACGCATAATCGCAATGAATTCAAGCGCCCAAATAAATGCCAAAAGTACTACGAAACACACAGAGTTGAAAAGTGTATAAATTTTGTAGGTGATAATTTTTTCTGTTGTTTTTGTTTGCACAAAATAACAACCAAATCGGATTTGGAATATTGATCATCATCAATGACAAACGAAATGTTTTTCTATTGTTTTAAAATGGATAAAAATGTCGTGCTTAAATTGACCATAAATTAACCACATCAAATATTTATAGGCAATATTTGTGATGTCAAATGTATTAAAGGGGTTAAAAATAAACATGAGGGTAACCTGTTGCTGCTAACGGCCATGGGTTAACAGCAAAGCTAAACACACGTCATCAACCAATTGGTGTGAAGTGCATAATAAGGAGACTTTTGGGGGCATTGATTGGGCTATGATTTTAATGGAATATTTGCAAAGAATGCAAAAAAGCATCGCAGAGAATATACATTAATAGGAAGGGGGAAAGTTTGAAACTCCTCTGCAATCGCAGAAAATTCTTCAAAATTTCGTATTTGGTTGAAAATTTTGGTAACTACGGCCATTTAAGTGCAAAGGGCGATACATATATATGGGAGCTTTATCTAATTCTGAACCGATTTTGATGAAATCTGGCAGATATGCTAAGGTCGGCAACAAAACAATCCATGCCCAATTTTGTGTTGATCAGTTGATAATTTTAGTTACTACGGCCATTTAAGTGCAAATTGGGCGATATTTATATATGGGAGCTATATCTAAATCTGAACCGATTTTGTTAAAATCTGGAAGATATATTAAGACCGATAAGAAAACAATCCTTGCCAAATTTTGTGCAGATCGGCTGAAGATTTTAGTTACTACGGTCATTTAAGTGCAAATGGGGCGATACATATATATGGGAGCTATATCAAATTCTGAACCGATTTTCATGAAATCTTGCAGATATGTTAAGATCAGCAACAAAACAATTGGTTCCAAATTTTGTGCAGATCGGTTGAAAATTGCTGTTACTACGGCCATTTAAGTGCAAATCGAGTGATATATATATGTGGGTGCTATATCTAAATCTGAACCGATTTTGATGAAATCTTGCAGAAATATTAAGACCAGTAAGAAAACAACTCGTGCCAAATTTTATGCAGATCGGTTGAACATCGTAGTTACTACAGTCATTTAAGTGCAAATCGGGCGATATATATATGTGGGAGCTATATCTAAATCTGAACCGATTTTGATGAAATCTTGCAAATATGTTAAAATCGATAACAAAACCAACCGGGCCAAATTTTGTGCAAACCGGTTACAAATTGTGGCCACTACGGCCATTTAAGTGCGAATCGGGCGATACATATATATGAGAGCTATATCTAATTCTGCACCGACTTTGATGAAATCTTCCAGATATGTTAGGATCGGTAACAGAACCTCCACGCCAAATTTTGTTCAGATCGGTCGAAAATTGTAGGTACTGTGGCCTAAAAGTGCACATCGGGCGCTAGATATATATGGGAGCTATATCTTAATCTGAACCGATTTTTACCAAAATCAATAGTGTTCGTCTTTGAGCGAAAAAAGGGACATGTGCAAAATGTCGTGATGATTGGTCAACAAATACGACCTGTACCTTGATTACAAGAATACATGGTCTCACAGAAGGACAGACGGACATGGCTAAATTGAATCCGAAAGTAATTCTGAGTCGATTGGTATACTTATCAATGGTTCTTGCTCTTATCCCTATTAGCGTTGCAAACAAATGCACAAACTTATAATACCCTGTACCACAGTGGTGGTGTAGGGTATAAAAATCATTTTGTGTTTGTTTGTTCCGAATAGACTCAAACACAGCTAAACCAATTACCTTGAATTATTCACAGATTGTGTAGGTTGGTCTAGAAGGAAACATAGGCTATATAAGTTTTTGATATCGGAAGGGGGGCGGACTCTCCCCCTTACCCCAATAGTGCTACACAAAAATAAAAGTCTACCGATCGTGACGATATGGGATTCAAATGAAAGGTATTGAAGAGTAGAGTACGAATTTCATAAAAAGATTGGGTCCACATACCGGAGGGGCCGCGCCTTCCTCAAAACCCCTTAAAATAGGTTTATTTGACGATCATGACAATATGGGACTCAAATGAAAGGTATTTGGGAGTAGATAAAGAAAGCAATCACGAAGTAGGAATAGGGGTTATAATTTGACGGTAACGGAAGGGGGCGGACCCTCCCCCGTTACCCTAAAACACCACCCAAAATCAAAAGTGGACCGATAAAGACATTATGGATATAAAATGAAAAGTATGCGGATGTATATAACGAATCTGGCATACAAACTCATATCGAATTATAGGAGGTCACCCCACCTACATAAAAACGCCTAAAATGGACACATTAGCCAATCATGGATATATGGGACTCGGTTTGTTTGTTCCGTATAGACTGAAAAACGGCATATTCGATTTTTTCGAAATTTTCCCATATTGTGTAAGTTGGTCTGGAAGGAAGCATAGGATATATAATTTTTCGATATCGGGCGGGAGACGGACCGCCCCCTTATGCCAAAAACACAACCCAAAATCAAAAGTGGATCGATCGAGATAATATAGATGTCAAATGAAAGGTATTGGGGAGTAGAATACGAATATGGTAGAAAAATTTGAGTCTAAGTACCCATCGGGACGTCCCAACCCCAAAACTCCCCCAAACAGACATATTGGACGTTCGTTTCAATATGGGGCTCAAATGAAAGGTATTTGGGAGTAGATTTCGAATCTGGCATACAAAATCAGATCGAAGTATAGGGAGACACGCCACCCCTCAAAAACGCCATTAGGCCCATTATGACTATGTGATACTTGGCTGTACGGATTTTCTTAAAATTTTCATAGATTGTGTAGGTTTGTCGGGAACAAAACATAGGCTTTATAAGTTTTAGAAACCGGATGGGGTCGGCCCCTCCCCCTTACCCCAAAAAATCACCCAAAACCCAAAGTGGCACAATATGGGTCTCAAACGAAGGGTATTACAGACAAGAAAACAAATATCGTATTAAAATTTGAGTAGATTACGAATATGACTTTAAAAGTTGCGTTCAATTCTAGGTGGCACTTTTCCCACCAAAAATTACATCGATTAAGGTAATTGAGCCATGAAAGGTGTTTGAGAGTAGAAAACGAATCTGATATCCATTTATGAGCCTAGTTTTTAGAGTTACGCCCCATTAAACTGAACTTAACTTCTGACTATGGCAATATGGAGCTCAAATCAACAGTACTTTTCAGGGAAAAGTACCGGTGGCCGCACCAGCTCCAAAACGCCCTCAAAACGGTTCATATTTAGCGACCATGGCAATATGGGGCTCAAATTAAAGGGATATGGAATTTAATAACATATTTGAGTCGAAATGTCTGAGGTGCCATACCTCCCCTAAAACGCACTTCTAATTACCCAAATTTTCAAAAACACCAGATCTCAGAGATTGCAAATGCGATTCGTTCGAAATTTGTTTGCACTCTCACAGTCACCAGAAACAAATTTTTGGGGTCGGTTGTCTCGGGGGCCGCCCAAAACCATCAAATGGACATATAGACCAATTGCGACCATATAAAGCTCAAAGCAAAGGTCCTTCAGAGAAAAAAACCAATTTCAAAAATCATGAGAGCCTCCCTATTATATAAAAGCTATTTGGGGTGCAAATTGATTTATTTTGAGGAAATTGAGACTAATTTTCAGGAGAAAGAACCTGGGGTCTACCCCACGCTCAAACAGAACATATTTACCGATCATGCCAATATGGGGCTCACATAAAATGTATTTTAAAGTAGAGCACGAAGCTTATATTTACTTTAAGGGCCAAGTGTCTGGGTGGAAATAACCCCCCCCCCAACACGGCATAGGACTCAAAAGATAGACATTTGGCAGTAAAATAAAAATTTGCTACAGGAACCGAGCAGGGGCCAACTGCTCACACATCAATGAGTGCTTTCCGATTTAAGTTTAAACCTTTTTTATAGCCGAGTCCGAACGGCATGCCGCAGTGCGACATCTCTTTGGGGAGAATTTTTTAAAATGACCAAGCATGGCATTGTACCTCGCAAATGTCGCCAGCATTAAGAGGGGATAACCACCGCTTTAAATTGTATCCGATGTCCTCGCTAGGATTCGAACGCATGCGTTCGGGGTCATAGGAGGACATAGACTACAGTGGCACGAATTCGCCATCCACATAAAGGGCGAAGTGTACCCACCCTAAAAAGATATTAGAGAGTGAGAGAATGAGCAGCGGAGCGCTCATGGTTAGTCTAGTTTTTAAATAAAACGTATCATGATAACATTTAATATGAAAAATTTAAAAAAAAATATTTTTGTTTTTTTTTTCTTTGGTTGCTTCTAAACGGTATACAGAAAATATTGATTCTACGTTTTGGAAAATTTGAAATTATTATCTTGGCAATCTTTAAGAGCACCTTTGGTCAAAAGCTGTAAAATACAAATCGATAAAAGGGTGTTTTATCGAAATTATCGAAAAATTATAAAACCATATAACAATTAAATGACCATAACCATTAATGAAAAGAAAACTTAAATTCAGGGTCTTAACTTAACACTCTGCCGCACGCGGATTTCCCCTCGCCTTCCCATGCATAACACGAGCTAAAGGTAATATCATATTTTTTGTGGTCATATCGTGACTAAAACAAAAATCTAGCCATAGCCAATATGGTTTTACCACGATTTGTAATCAAGCATTTCATTTTGCTGGTCAAAGAATCGTAAATTAAAAAAAAAAAATCAAAATTCTAGATTATGAAAATTTCGAAGAATATTTCTTGCGGTTGGCAATTTTCAGCCAATCAACAATCTTAGGCTGAATGATGTTTTCTATGCTTATCAAAGAAACTAATTCGTGGAGGTCAGTTGTCAGTCCGTGTGTTGTTGTTGCTGTTGTTGTTCTCAGACGATCTTGTCTATGACAGCAATCATTCGGACTTATTTGAAAAATTTAAAAAAAAAAATATTTTTTGATAATAATTAGGTGCCGGCATTTACTCTTGATAATAAATTTCATTCAATGTCAAAGAAAAGCCAATTCCAATAACAACAAAAATTATAAAATGAAATTCCAAAGTGATCTTGAAGCCACAGCATGGATGACATGGCAGGTGCATACCAAATTTAATACTCAACACGTCAACATCATGCTTGTGCCTCTTTCAGCTAAACGATCACCCCCAGAGTGATCAAATCCCTGTAGTGCTTAAAATTATTTACACCCATTGCTTTAGATAAGATAATTTTTAACGCATTTTTACTCTTGACATTGATTGTGGTTGTCTAGAACTTTGAAAATTAAACACCAAAATGTTCGCAATCGACCTCATTTGAGACGCAAACAAATAATCCCACATTTCTACCCAAGTAGTACTTGGTATATGATAGCCTAACTTATTATCGTAAAACTTAATGATCTTATCTGGCTTCACAACCAACCAACCAACCAATTTAGCCAACTTGAGTTATCTGCCCCAACTTAGTCAATAACCGCCTTGCTCATGTTGGCTTTGGGTAGCTGGGATAATAATTGTCATTAATGGGTACTTATTCTATAATAAAAGCGAATCACTACCAAAAAACGAGCTAAGGTACTTACAAAAGTAACTGTTAAAGATAACACCAGAAACAGATAAGCACACAAAAAGATCAGCACTTGTCTACGACAAAGTTTTCTACGGAAAACTGTGTCGACGACAAAGTTTTCTATGGAAAACTGTGTCGACGACAAAGTTTTCTATGGAAAACTGTGTCGACGACAAAGTTTTCTATGGAAAACTGTGTCGATAAACTGTGTCGACGACAAAGTTTTCTATGGAAAACTGTGTCGACGACAAAGTTTTCTATGGAAAACTGTGTCGACGACAAAGTTTTCTATGGAAAACTGTGTCGACGACAAAGTTTTCCATGGAAAACTGTGTCGACGACAAAGTTTTCTATGGAAAACTGTGTCGACGACAAAGTATGGAAAACTGTGTCGACGACAAAGTTTTCTATGGAAAACTGTGTCGACGACAAAGTATGGAAAACTGTGTCGACGACAAAGTTTTCTATGGAAAACTGTGTCGACGACAAAGTTTTCTATGGAAAACTGTGTCGACGACAAAGTTTTCTATGGAAAACTGTGTCGACGACAAAGTTTTCTATGGAAAACTGTGTCGACGACAAAGTGTCGACCACAAAGTTTTCTATGGAAAACTGTGTCTACGACAAAGTTTTCTATGGAAAACTGTGTCTACGACAAAGTTTTCTATGGAAAACTGTGTCTACGACAAAGTTTTCTATGGAAAACTGTGTCGACGACAATGTTTTCTATGGAAAACTGTGTCGACGACAATGTTTTCTATGGAAAACTGTGTCGACGACAATGTTTTCTATGGAAAACTGTGTCGACGACAATGTTTTCTATGGAAAACTGTGTCGACGACAATGTTTTCTATGGAAAACTGTGTCGACGACAAAGTTTTCTATGGAAAACTGTGTCGACGACAATGTTTTCTATGGAAAACTGTGTCGACGACAATGTTTTCTATGGAAAACTGTGTCGACGACAAAGTTTTCTATGGAAAACTGTGTCGACGACAAAGTTTTCTATGGAAAACTGTGTCGACGACAAAGTTTTCTATGGAAAACTGTGTCGACGACAAAGTATGGAAAACTGTGTCGACGACAAAGTTTTCTATGGA
The DNA here is from genome assembly GCF_963082655.1 of Stomoxys calcitrans. Taxonomy (NCBI): domain Eukaryota; kingdom Metazoa; phylum Arthropoda; class Insecta; order Diptera; family Muscidae; genus Stomoxys; species Stomoxys calcitrans. The sequence continues at coordinate 209,422,741 of NC_081553.1, forward strand.
AAACTGTGTCGACGACAAAGTATGGAAAACTGTGTCGACGACAAAGTTTTCTATGGAAAACTGTGTCGACGACAAAGTTTTCTATGGAAAACTGTGTCGACGACAAAGTGTCGACCACAAAGTTTTCTATGGAAAACTGTGTCTACGACAAAGTTTTCTATGGAAAACTGTGTCTACGACAAAGTTTTCTATGGAAAACTGTGTCTACGACAAAGTTTTCTATGGAAAACTGTGTCGACGACAATGTTTTCTATGGAAAACTGTGTCGACGACAATGTTTTCTATGGAAAACTGTGTCGACGACAATGTTTTCTATGGAAAACTGTGTCGACGACAATGTTTTCTATGGAAAACTGTGTCGACGACAATGTTTTCTATGGAAAACTGTGTCGACGACAAAGTTTTCTATGGAAAACTGTGTCGACGACAATGTTTTCTATGGAAAACTGTGTCGACGACAATGTTTTCTATGGAAAACTGTGTCGACGACAAAGTTTTCTATGGAAAACTGTGTCGACGACAAAGTTTTCTATGGAAAACTGTGTCGACGACAAAGTTTTCTATGGAAAACTGTGTCGACGACAAAGTTTTCTATGGAAAACTGTGTCGACGACAAAGTTTTCTATGGAAAACTGTGTCGACGACAAAGTTTTCTATGGAAAACTGTGTCGACGACAAAGTTTTCTATGGAAAACTGTGTCGACGACAAAGTTTTCTATGGAAAACTGTGTCGACGACAAAGTTTTCTATGGAAAACTGTGTCGACGACAAAGTTTTCTATGGAAAACTGTGTCGACGACAAAGTTTTCTATGGAAAACTGTGTCGACGACAAAGTTTTCTATGGAAAACTGTGTCGACGACAAAGTTTTCTATGGAAAACTGTGTCGACGACAAAGTTTTCTATGGAAAACTGTGTCGACGACAAAGTTTTCTATGGAAAACTGTGTCGACGACAAAGTTTTCTATGGAAAACTGTGTCGACGACAAAGTTTTCTATGGAAAACTGTGTCGACGACAAAGTTTTCTATGGAAAACTGTGTCGACGACAAAGTTTTCTATGGAAAACTGTGTCGACGACAAAGTTTTCTATGGAAAACTGTGTCGACGACAAAGCAGCTCAAAAAGCCAAGATCCGAGATTGGTTTATATGAGAGCTATAGCAGGTTAAGAACTGATTTGAACCATCCTTGTCAGAGGTCAAAATAAAACAATTGGTGCAAAATTTCAGCCAAATCGGAAAAGAATTGCGCCCTCTAGAGGCTCAAGAAGTCAATACCCGATATCGGTTTATATGGCAACTATACCAGAACATTGGCCAATTTCGCCCATTTACAATACGAACCGATCTGTGCTTACGAGAAATATTTACTCAAAATTTGAAGCACCAACCTTTACTCCTTCGAAAGTTAGCGTGCCACCATCCTATGGTGGAGGGTATAAAAATATGCCGTGTGAGAACCAGAGTTGCGAAGTCGACCGCAGTCAAGGTTTCGAGAACGGAGTCGAATCGGGAGTCGGACTATTCCGCCGGAATCGGAGTTAGGTTCGGAGTTAAGCACGCTTGCCCCGACTCCGAATCGCTTTCCGACTCCGGCTCGGGGTCGCAGTCGAGAGCTAGACTCCGCAGCCCTGGAGAGAACGGATAAGAGATATCTCTTTGTCCGGGCCCCTCTTGGCAGCCACAACAATTTTGCGAAGTACAGAGGTGACCAATTTTAGGGGTCTGCCGAAAGGCGCCCGGACAACCTAGGACTTTAAAATTCTGCACACGATCTCGTTAACTTATCATTCCAAATTTCAAAGGAATATCCGTCTGTCCGTCTGCCTGTGGAAATCACGCTATAGTCTTCATAAATAGAGATATTGAGCTGAAACTTGCACAGATTATTTTTTTGTCCATGAAAAGGTTAAATTCGAGGATGGGCTATATCGGACTATATCTTCATATAGCTCCTATATAACCGATCCGCCGATACAGGGACTTAGGCCCATAAAAGCCACATTTATTATCCGATTTTGCTCAAAATTTGGGACAGCGAGTTGTGTTAGGCCACAAGACATCCTTGCTCAATTTGGCCCAGATCGGTTCAGATTTGGATATAGTTGCCATATAGAACGATCCTCCGAGCTAGGGTCTTAGGCCCATAAAAGGCGCATTTATTATCCGACTTTGCTGAAATTTGGGACAGTGAGTTGTGTTAGGCCACACGACATCCTTCTTCAATTTGGCCCAGATCGGTCCAGATTTGGACATAGCTGTCACATAGACCTATCCTCCGATTTAGGGTCTTAGGCCCGATTTCTCAATTTAAGATTTTGAGCCCATTAAAAGCGCATTTGTTGCCCGATTTTGCCAAAATTTGGGACAGTGAGTTGCGTTAGTCCACTCGATATCATCCTTCAATATAGCACAGATCGGTCCAGATTTAGATATAGCTGCCATATAGACCGATCTCTCAAATTAAGGTTTTGGGGCCATAAAAGGCGCATTTGTTGTCCAATTTCGCCGAAATTTGGTACAGTGATTTGTGTTAGGCCACATGACATCTTTCTTTAATTGGGCCCAGATCGGTCCAGATTTGGATATAGCTGCCATATAGACCGATCTCTCTATTTAAGGCTTTGAGCCCATAAAATGCACATTTATTGACCGATGTCGCCAAAATTTGAGAGAGTGAGTTGGGTTGGGCCTTTCGACATTCTTCTTCAATTTGGCTTTGATCGGTCCAGATTTGAATATTGCTGCCATATAGACCGATCTCTCGCTTTAAGGCTTTGGGACCATAAAAGGCGCATTTATTGTCCGATGTCGCCGAAATTTGGGACAGAGAGTTGTGTTAGGACATCCTTCTTTAATTTGCCCTAGATCGATCCAGATTTGGATATATCTGCCATATAGACCGACCTCTCGATTTAAGGTTTTGGGCCAATAAAAGGCGCATTTATTGTCCGATGTCGCCAAAATTTGGGACAGTGAGTTGTGTTGGGCCTTTCGACATTCTTCTTCAATTTGGCGTTGATCGGTCCAGATTTAGATATAGCTGCCATATGAACCGATCTCTCGAATAAAGGTTTTGGGGCCATAAAAGGTGCATTGTTTGTCCGATTTCGTTGAAATTTGGGACAGTGAGTTGTGTTGGGCCCTTCGACGTCCTTCTTTAATTTGGCCTAGATCGGTCCAGATTGGAATATAACTGCCATATAGACCGATCTCCCGATTTAAGGTTTTGCGCCCATAAAATCGTATTTATTGTCCGATTTTGCTGAAATTTGGAACCGTGAGTTGTGTTGGGCCCTTCGACATTATTCTTCAATATGGCCTAGATCGGTCCAGATTTGAATATAGCTGCCATATAGACCGATATCTCGATTTAAGGCTTTGGGCCCATAAAAGGCGCATTTATAATCCGATTTCACTGAAATTTGACACAGTGACTTATGTTAGGCTTTTCGACGTCAGTGCAATTATTAGTATTTGGTCCAAATCGAAACATATTTTGATATAGTTGCCATGGGGCATAAGGTATGCATTTTTCACCGGATTTTGACGAAAGGTGGTTTACATATAAACCCCAGGTGGTGGGCATCCAAAGTTCGGCCCGACCGAACTTGTTTTTTTTTAACCCGTTTTCCTTTGATTCGATTGTTATTTGAAATAAATTTTTTCTCCTCAATTGCATTTAGTTTGCAAGTTGCCAGGTGTTGCCAACTATTTTTGCCTTAATGCATTAATTACAGGTTCTTAGCCATTGCTTCTAACGGCTTTGCGCCATTAATTTATCATATCTAGTCTCATTTTCAATCTATTTGAAATTCCATGCCAACTCTGTTGTCTACATTCGATGCTTGTGAGTGAGTAAATGTTAAAGTTGGTGCACTGTTGCTGAATTGTTTTGCTCATTTCATTTTAATAACAAAAATTTTATTCTTTTATGCAAATTTTTTGTTGTTTATTTAATTGCGGCATGGGCTTCTCCCATCGATAGTGAATAAATTAAGCTGTGGGTATCTAAGGGGGTTTGAGAAAATTTTTGTTTTTATTTAGTACTGATAAATGTTAACAAGCATGGGTATAAAGAGTGAACAGCTGAGAGCAAACAAATAGCACAGTTTACAGGGAATGGCTTTATTATAACGGTTGAACGGACAAAATTGCCTCAAAGTTGACCATAATTCCACATTCTTGTGTGGTTTTTTTTTTGCTAACCATTATAGGCATGGAATTTTTGTAAAAACTTTTCACACTAGTTGTAATCAATTGCTTACTCAATGGAGACTTTTAAATGCATTCACGTCTTAAACTTAACAATGTCGTAGAATAATAATTAGCTATTTACTATGTGATACACGATAATGTAATTGCATGTGTAATTTGTAATTTTTATTCGAAACGTAATTGAATGCCAATAACAATGATTTTCCAACCAATAATTAACGATGAAGAAACTTTAACAAGGAAGGATATTTTAAAATTACTCACTAAAGTTAAGAATCAGTTGAAACTTTTCAAATGGTACTTTCTTTCAATATAAAATCTTTTTAAGAATTTTTTTCCCAATTTTTTACTATTTTCTTTGTAACGCAATATCTCCCCTCTAAACACGTGCAAGGAAGCCATACCATCACCCTACCAATTAACTCTACTCACAACGGGATGTCAACAATGCATCAACTCTTCCCAATGAATTAGTACAATTAAACCATCATTATCTTTATGACATTGCCTAAATACCAAGCAGCAACCAACATTTAACTGATTTTAACATTTTTATAGCCCTCCCCACTGATTTTTGTTGTTTTTCTCCGCCTGGTATCTGTGCCAAATTGCTGCCAACAAAGTGATGGCTGCCAAGCATTCCAACGATATGTGATGATTGTCACATGGCCCAAGACAGCTGTAGATATAATCGCAGTCATAAACATATAAAATGGTGACATGTGGGTGTTATTAAATGACTAACTTCCGAAATGGCCCTATTAACAAAAGGTAACGAACTCGCACTAATTAATGCCGGTGATAAATTGATTTTGTTTTTGTTCCTTTTTGTTTATTGCGGCTAAATCAGTTCATTGATTGGCATTTTTTCTTTTGCTCTTTATTTTACATTGCCTTTGTTTTTTATGCTTTTTTTGGTTTGATTAAAAATTGAACTCGTTTTGTTGAAATCTTGACAAAACGCCAATCCACTTGAACTAGCCGAGCTTTGATGTCATCGTGGCATAAGTTTGAAAATAGACATGGGCTCTGTGCTTATCACACTCGCACTATGCTAAATGTGAAGAAGTTTTGCCCATTTATTAGCAATTAAACATATAATCAAAATATTTGCTATGACATTTTCAAGAATATCTGTCATAAATTGAATGGCAGCAAAATTAATTAATTACCAACATCAAGACAGTTGAGTATGGGACCAGAGTGTAAATGGGTTAAGTTCATTTGAGAAGAAATTAAACAAGTAAAAATGCGTTGAGTTCGGCTGGGCCGAACTTTGGATACCCACCACCTCGGGTATATATGTAAATCACCTTTCGTCAAAATCCGGTGAAAAATGCATACCTTATGCCCCGTAGCAGCTATATCGAAATATGTTTCGATTTGGACCAAATACAATACTAATAAGCAAAAGATGTAGAAAAACCTAACATAAGTCACTGTGTCAAATTTCAGTGAAATCGGACTATAAATGCGACTTTTATGGGGCCAAAATTTTAAATCGAGATATCGGTCTATATGGCAGCTATATTCAAATCTGGCCCGATCTGAGTCAAATTGTAGAACAATGTCGAAGGGCCCAACACAACTCACTGTCCCAAATTTCGGCGACATCGGACAATAAATGCACCTTTTATGAGCCCAAAACCTTAAATTCGAGAAATTGGTCTATTGGTTGCCCAAAAAGTAATTGCGGATTTTTTAAAAGAAAGTAAATGCATTTTTAATAAAACTTAGAATGAACTTTAATCAAATATACTTTTTTTACACTTTTTTTCTAAAGCAAGCTAAAAGTAACAGCTGATAACTGACAGAAGAAAGAATGCAATTACAGAGTCACAAGCTGTGAAAAAATTTGTCAACGCCGACTATATGAAAAATCCGCAATTACTTTTTGGGCAACACAATATATGGCAGCTATATGCAAATCTTGATCGATCTGGGCCATCTGATATAGTTTCCTTATGCACCGATCTCATGATTTGAGATTTTGAGGCCCTTGAAATCGCTATTGTTCACCGTTTAGGCAGAAATTATGCACGTATTATTCTACCATGACTTTCAATATCCGTGTTAGGGATGGTCATATAATCCGATCTCCCGATATGAGGCCTTGAGCCCTTGGAAATTACAATTGTTGTACGATTAACTTCCAACATCAGTGGATAGTATGGTCCAATTTTCCGAAGAGTCTTCTACAGCCCCATAAAGCTTCAATTTTTGGTTGAATTGTTCTAAATTTTGTGTGTAAAGTAAACATGTGTGCTTCAAATAAGGTAATTTTCACAAATTTTTATAAGAATTCATGGTGGTGGTTTCCCAAGATTCTTCCCGGCCAAACATATCTCATTTTTACTTATTTTGTTCCACAGAGCATTGAGCGAAATTTTCATCAATTTACTTTGCACCATAAAACATTCTCAAACAAAAATAATCTTCTAAATTTGTTTAAACATTTCACAATTTCTTCGCTGGCGGTTGAATGACAGCTCCCAGACTACGATAATGAACGTTTAGAATTTCAAATACCAATGTTTGAAGGGAAATGTAGTGTGTATTCGTCGGCAATGCCTATACTTATGGCCTTCAACAAAGGGCAAGGTCTTTAAAAGTAGAGCGCTGGGAATTAATTTTTGATCTGACAAACATGAGACATATCAAGTGGACCATAATCTTTGGGCAGTTTATAAAGTGATCATTATAAAAGGAAATAATCACATAATTAGGTTAGATTGGGCAAGGTTGAAAAGAGGATGTGGATATTAAACCGCCCCTTGCCACTATGGTCATACACCTCAGCCAGTAATCGGCTTGTTCTGCACTCTATATATGAAGAATAAAAATGCAAATTTGCCCATGAACATTCCACTAAGGAACAGAGGCAAACTTCTCACACATCAATGAGTGCTGTCCGATTCTAGTTTAAGCTCAATGATAAGGGAGCTCATTTTTATTGCCGAGACCAAACGGCGTGCAGCAGTGCGAGATTTCAAATGGTACAGTACCTCACAAATGTCGCCAGCATTGGGAGGGGAAAACCACCGCTGATCATTTTTTTCCGAATTTCTCGCCGGGATTCGAACCCAAGCTTTCAGCGTCATAAGCGGACATGCTAATACAAAATGGTAAAGCACCTCACAAATGTCGCCAGCATTGGGAGGGCAAAACCACCGCTGACCATTTTTTTCAGATGTTCTCGCCAGGATTCGAACCCAAGCTTTCAGCGTCATAAGCGGACATGCTAAGGTTTATAGGACGTTCATGACAATATGGGACTCAAATGAAAGGTATTCGGGAGAAGATTGCGGATATAGGCAGGACGGAGGAACAGGCTTTATAGTTTGATGATATCGGAAGGGAGCGGACCCTCCCCGTTACCCCAAAAGTGGACCGATAATAACAGTATGGATATCAAATGAAAGGTATTGAAGAGTAGAAAGCGAATGGTATTCAAAATTGGGTCCAATTACCCAGGAAGTCGTCCTTACCCCAAACCTACTCTAAGCAGACAAATTGAATGTTCATTTCAATATGGGGCTCAAATGAAAGGTAATCTGGAGTAGATTACGAATCTGGCATACAAAATCAAATTGAAGTATGGGGGGTCACACCAACCTCCCGAAAAGGCCAAATGGGCATATTAACCAATTATGACTATATGGGACTCGGTTCGTTTGTTTGTTCCGTAGACTCAAAAACGGCTGAACCATTTTTCTTAAAATTTTCACAAACTGTGTAGTTTGGTCTGGAAAGAAACATAGGCTGTACAATTTTTTGATATCGGATGGGGGCGGACCCTTGCCCATACCGCAACAACACCACACATGGCCATACATGATTTGGTACCTCGCTAATTTCGCCAGCATTAGGAGGGGATAACCACCGCTTTATATTTTTATACCCTCCACCATAAGATGGGGGGTATACTAATTTCGTCATTCTGTTTGTAACTACTCGAAATATTCGTCTGAGACCCCATAAAGTATATATATTCTTGATCGTCGTGACATTTTATGTCGATCTAGCCATGTCCGTCCGTCCGTCCGTCCGTCTGTCTGTCGAAAGCACGCTAACTTCCGAAGGAGTAAAGCTAGCCGCTTGAAATTTTACACAAATACTTCTTATTAGTGTAGGTCGGTTGGTATTGTAAATGGGCCATATCGGTTCATGTTTTGATATAGCTGCCATATAAACCGATCTTGGGTCTTGACTTCTTGAGCCTCTAGAGTGCGTAATTCTAATCCGATTGGAATGAAATTTTGCACGACGTGTTTTGTTATGATATCCAACAACTGTGCCAAGTTTGGTTCAAATCGGTCCATAACTTGATATAGCTGTCAAATAACCCGATCTTGGGTCTTGACTTCTTGAGCCTCTAGAGGGCGCAAGTCTTAACCGATTTGAATGAATTTTGGCACGAAGTATTTTGTAAAGATATCCAACAACTGTGCCAAGTATAGTTGAAATCGGGGCATAAATTGATATAGCTGTCATATAAACAGATCTGGTGACTTGACATCTTGAGCCTCTAGAGGGCGCAATTCCTATCCGATTTGTCTCAAATTTAGCATGACGTGTTTTATTCTTAATTTCAACAACTGTGTGAAATAAGGTTCAAATCGGTTCATAACCTGATATAGCTGCCATATAAACCGATCTGGGATCTTGACTTCTTGAGCCTCGAGAGGTCGCAATTATTATCCGATTTACCTGAAATTTTGTACGACGGATCCTCTCATCACCATCAATATACGTGTTTTTATGGTCTGAATCGGTCTATAGCCCGATACAGCTCCCATATAAATCGATCTCTCTATTTTACTTCTTGAGCCCCCAAAGGGCGCAATTCAACCGATCTGCCCAAAATTCAGCACGGATTATTTTGTTATAGGTCTTAACATATCTGCAAGATTTCATGAAAATCGGTTCAGATTTAGACATAGCTCCCATATATATGTATCGCCCGATTTGCACTTAAATGGCCGTAGTAACTACAATTTTCAACCGATCCGCACAAAATTGGGCGTTGATTGTTCTGTTGCTGATCTTAATATATCTGCAAGATTTCATCAAAATCGGCTCCGACTTAGATATAGCTCCCATATATATGTATCGCCCGATTTGCACTTAAATGGCCGTAGTAGCTACAATTTTCAACCGATCAGCACAAAATTTGCCACAGATTGTTTTTTTGTTGCCCTTAACATATCTGCAAGACTTCTTCAAAATCGGCTGAGATTTAGATATAACTGCCATATATATGATTCGCCCGATTTGCACTTAAATGACCGTAGTAACTAAAATTTTCAGCCGATCTGCACAAAATTTGGCGCGGATTGTTTTGTTATCGGTCTTAATATATCTGCAAGCTTTCATCAAAATCGGCTAAGATTTAGATATAGCTCCCATATATATGTATCACCCGATTTGCACTTAAATGGCTGTAGTAGCTACAACTTTCAACCGATCAGTACAAAATTTGGCGAGGATTGTTTTGTTACCAGTCTTAAGATATCTGCAAGGTTTCATCAAAATCGGCTCAGATTTGGATATAGCTCCCATATATATGTATCGTCTGATTTCCACTTAAAAGACTGTAGTAACTAAAACTTTCAACCGATCTGCCCAAAATTCAGCACGGATTATTTTGTTATCGGTCTTAACATATCTGCAAGATTTTATGAAAATCGGTTCAGAATTTGATATAGCTCCCATATATATGTATCGCCCGATTTGCACTTAAATGGCCGTAGTAGCTACAACTTTCAACCGATCTGTACAAAATTTGGCAAGGATTGTTTTGTTATCGGTCTTAACATATCTGCAATATTTCATGAAAATCGGTTCAGATTTGTATATAGCTTCCATATATATGTATCGCCCGATTTACACTTTTATGGCCGCAGTAACTGCAAATTTCAACCGATCTCCCCAAAATTTGGCATGGATTGTTTTGTTACCGATTTTAACATATCTGCAAGATTTCATCAAAATCGGCTCAGATTTAGATATAGCTCCCATATAAATGTATCGCCCGATTTGCACTTAAATGGCCGTAGTAACTACAATTTTTACCCGATCTTGATAAAATTTGGCATGGCTTGTTTTGTTGCAGGTCTTAACATATCTGCAAGCTTTCATTAAAATCGGTTCAGATTTAGATATAGCTCCCATATATATGAATCACCCGATTTAAACTTTAATGGCTGTAGTAACTACAATTTGCAACCGATCTGCACAAAATTGGACATGGATTGTTTTATTACCGGTCTTAACATATCTGCAAGGTTTCATCAAAATCGGCTCAGATTTGGATATAGCTCCCATATATATGCATCGCCTGATTTCCACTTAAATAGCCGTAGTAACTACAATTTTCAAACGATCTGCACAAAATTTGGCGCAGATTGCTATGTCAATCGGTTCAGATTTGGATATAGCTCCCATACATTTTTATTGCCGGATTTGCACTTATGTGGCCGTAGTAACAACAATTTTGTGCAAATTTAGATCTAGCTCTCATATACATATATCTATTGCCCGAATTAATAATTGTAAGGTAGGTGTAGGGTATTATATAGTCGTCTCCGCCTGACTTTTACCTTTCCTTACTGGTTTTTATTAATTTTTATACCCACCACCGAAGGATGGGGGTATATTCATTTTGTCATTCCGTTTGCAACACATCGAAATATCCATTTCCGACCCTATAAAGTATATATATTCTTGATCAGCGTAAAAATCTAAGACGATCTAGCCATGTCCGTCCGTCTGTCCGTCTGTCTGTTGAAATCACGCTACAGTCTTTAAAAATAGAGATATTGAGCTGAAATTTTGCACAGATTCTTTTTTTGTCCATAAGCAGGTTAAGTTCGAAGATGGGCTATATCGGACTATATCTTGATATAGCCCCCATATAGACCGATCCGCCGATTTAGGGTCTTAGGCCCATAAAAGCCACATTTATTATCCGATTTTGCTGAAATTTGGGACAGTGAGTTGTATTAGGCCCTTCGACATCCTTTGTCAATTTGGCTCAGATCGGTCCAGATTTGGATATAGCTGCCATATAGACCGATCCTCCGATTTAGGGTCTAAGGCCCATAAAAGCCACATTTACTTTCCGATTTCGCTGAAATTTGGGACAGTGAGTTGCTTTAGGCCCTTTGACATGTTTCTTTAATTTGGTCCAGATCTGTTCAGATTTGGATATAGCTGCCATATAGACCGATCTTCCGGTTTAGGGTCTTAGGCCCACAAAAGCCACATTTATTATCCGATTTTGCTGAAATTTGGGACAGTGAGTTGTGTTAGGCCTTTCGACTTTCTCCGTTAATTTGGCCTAGATCGGTTCAGATTTGGATATAGCTGCCATATAGACCGATCCTCCGATTTGGGGTCTTAGGCCCACAAAAGCCACATTTATTGTCCGATTTTGATGAAATTCGGGGCAGTGAATTGTGTAAGGCCCATCGACATCCTTCGTTAATTTGGCTCAGATCGGTCCAGATTTGGATATAGCTGCCATATAGATCGATCCTCCGATTTATGGTGTAAGGCCCACAAAAGCCACATTTATTATCCGATTTTGATGAAATTCGGGACAGTGAATTGTGTTAGGCCCGTCGACATCCTCCGTCAATTTGGCTCAGATCGGTCCAGATTTGGATATAGCTGCCATATAGACCGATCCTCCGATTTATGGTGTTAGGCCCATAAACCCCACTTTTATTATCCGATTTTGCTAAAATTTGGGACAATGAGTTGTGTTAGCCCCTTCGACATCTTTCTTCAATTTGGTCCAGATCGGTTCAGATTTGGATATAGCTGCCATATAGACCGATTTCTTGATTTATGGTTTTGGACCCATAAAATGCTCATTTATTGTCCGATGTCGCCGAAATTTGGGACAGTAAGTTAGGTTAAGCCCCTTGACATACGTCTGCAATATCGCACAGATCGGTCCAGATTTGGATGTAGCTGCCACATAGACCGATATCTCGATTTAAAGTCTTGGCCCCATAAAAGGCGCATTTATTGTCCGATTTCGCCGAAATTTGGGACAGTGCTTTGTATTAGGCTCTTTAACATTTTTATGCAACTTGTCCCAAATCGGTCCAGATTTGGATATAGCTGCAATGTAGAGCAATATCTCTATTTAAAGTCTTGGCCCCATAAAAGGCGCATTTATAATCCGATTTTACTGAAGTTTGACACAGTGTCTTACATTAGACTTTTCGACATCCGTGTCGTATATTGTTCAGATCGGTTTATTTTAAGATTTAGCTAGTATACTTATTAGTATTTGGTCCAAATCGGAACCTATTTTGATAAAACTGATATGGGACATAAGGTATGAAATTTTCACCGAATTTTGATGAAAGGTGCTTTACATATATACCCGAGGTGGTGGGTATCCAAAGTTCGGCCCGGCCGAACTTAACGCCTTTTTACTTGTTATGTTTAAAATTATAATGCTTATTTCAAGCACTATACACTTCATTTGCTTATGGCATAGTTGAGAGAGACACATTTATATAGTTAATAAAAAAAAATTCTATATACACCCATTGGATCTATTGGATCATGTTTTTTTTCATTTCTTACACATTTGTCAAAGTAACAAATTGTTTGTTTTATAGTTTTCAAATCAGATCTTTTCAGCTCACTGCTTTGAGGTCAATTTTAAATTATTTTTAATTCTCTCTCTATATATAGATACGTATAGAAAATTGCAACGCGACATTGCGCTATCATATATTCCATGCACTATTTATAAAAATTACACCACCTCCAAGTATTTCTCTTACCCCATGGATAAAATGTTGTATTGCTAAAAATTCACAGAATTTAATTTTTTGAAAATCAACCGTTTGTCACGCTTGCAACCACACCAATCGAACATCAACCGAGTTCTCATTCATTTGCCTTTGAATCAGATTTTCTTCTCTTATTTTTGTTAATTTTTTTCTTGGCCTCATAAAAAACGCATATATGTTCAATGTGTAAAAAAATCAAAAATTTTGAATAAACGTTTCGCCATTAAAAAAAAAAAAGAATGGAAAAATTAAAAAATATATACCAACTTTTATAGCATCTTTTGTCTAGAATGCCCTCATTTTGGCACATCATGCTCATCACGAGTAATGTTTATTTGTCAGTTCATCCTAATTCTATAATTTATCCATCCTCCACATTGACTAAGGTCATATGTTTGAAGAACAGAAAGCACCAAATATTTTGATCCATTTTTTAAACATTTTTTAAACATGCATTTGAAATCATTACCCAATTTTCAAACAACAAAAATGTAATAAAATTTTATTTTACACACTCTACGAAAATATATCAAAAACATAAATATAGACTTTTATTGTTATTGTTATGCTTAGAGTTAAACAAACCGTGAATAAATTGAGGAGGAGAATGATAGCAGACTAAAAGCAGCCAATAATAAGCAGCAAATGCTTAACATATGCCCCCCTTCAAACATAAGAAACTACTTTAACAAATATGTTTATATTAGCATTAATAAAATATTATTCGTAATAATAGCATAGACATCTAAAAATAGCCAACAACAATGCCAATATACCGACACTAGATTCCTACAGTTCCCAACTACTATTCAAAAGAGTTATGAAAAAAAAAGTAATAGTGTGCTAAGTTCGGCCGGGCCGAATCTTATAAACCCTCCACCAAGGATAGTATTTGTCGAGTTCTCTGCTTGGTATCTATTTTTAGGCAAACGAAGAATAAGCCAACAACAAAGCTAATATACCGACACTAGATTCCTACTCTTCCCAACTACTATTCAAAAAAATTATGTTAAACAAAAAAAAGTGTGCTAATTTCGGCCGGGCCGAATCTTACAAATCTTATCCATGGATCACATTTGTCGAGTTCTTTGCTTGGTATCTATTTTTAGGCAAACAAAGAATAAGGGATGAGAATAGTTATTGCATTGAAGCTATATGAAGTTATAGTGCGATTCGGACTATAAATTAATTCAATGTTGAATACCATAGCAGAAGTCATTATCCGAATGGACTATTCGGATAAGAAGTGCGCCTTGTAGGGGCTTAAGAAGCAGAATCGGAAAATCGGTTTATATGGGAGCTGTGTCAGGTTGTCAATCGATTTAGACTTCATTGACTTGAAGATCATGGGAGAATCCCTTATACTAAACTTCAGCCAAATCGAATGAGAATAACGCCCTCTAGAGGCTTAAGAAATCATGATCCCAGATCGGTTTATATGCAGCTATATCAGGTTATAGACCGATTTGGACTCTACTTAGCATAGTTGTCGGAAGTCATATCCATATACTTCATTCTAAACTTCAGCTAAATCGGATGAGAATTGCGCCCTCTAGTGGCTAAAAAAAGTCTAGATCCTAGACCGATTTATATGACAGCTATATCAGGTTATCGACAGATTTGAACCATACCTAGCACAGTTGTTGGAAGTCATAACAAGACACTTCATGCAAAATTTCAGTCAAATGGGATGATAATTGCGCCCTCTAGTGGCTGAAGAAGTCAAGATCCAAGATCGGTTTATGTGACAGCTATATCAGGATATGTACCGAATTCAACAATACTTAGCACAGTTGTTGGAAGTCATAACAAAACACTTCACTCAAAATTTCAGCCAAATCGGATGATAACTGCGCCCTCTAATGACTCAAGAAGTCAAGATCCAAGATCGGTTTATATGACAGCTATATCAGGATATCGACCGATTTGAACCATACTTAGCACAGTTGTTGGAAGTCATAACAAGACACTTCACTCAAAATTTCAGCCAAATCGGATGATAACTGCGCCCTCTAGTGGCTGAAGAAGTCAAGATCCAAGATCGGTTTATATGACAGCTATATCAGGTTATATACCGAATTCAACAATACTTAGCACAGTTCTTGGAATTCATAACGAAATGCTTCATGCAAAATTTCACCCCAATCGGATGATAATTGCGCCCTCTAGTGGCAAAAAAATCAAAATCCAAGATCGGTTTATATGACAGCTATATCAGGTTATGTACCGAATTCAACAATACTTAGCACAGTTGTTGAAAGTCATAACAAAACACTTTGTGCAAAATTTCACCCCAATCGGATGAGAATTGCGCCCTCTAGTGGCTTAAGAAGTCAAGATCCGGGATCGGTTAATATGGCAGCTATATCAAAACATGGACCGATTTGTCCCATTTACAATACCAACCGATCTACACTAATAGGAAATATTTATGCAAAATTTCAAGCGTATAGCTTTTTTCCTTTGAAAGTTAGCGTGCTTTCGACAGACGGACGGACAGGGCTTAATCGGCTTATAACATCTGGACGCAATTCATATCCGACTTCGCTGAAATTTTGAACAATGACTTCTATCTACTTTCGTCTTTAATAGCCAAACCACATATGGCCTCAATCAGTTCGTAATTTGGTATAGCTCCAATAGCTAAGCAGTTCTTACCCATTATCTTTTAATTGCCCATAAAGAGCTATCAGGCTAAGAACTTGACCAATGCGACCCATAGTACAGGGTATATAAGATTCGCCTCGGCCGAACTTAGCACGGTTTTATTTGCGTCCTACTATTTTCTCGATTTGAATTTTCGAATTCAGAAGATTGCAATTGGTAATCGAACCACAAACAAAAGCTTGACAGACTCAACAAATTTTCCAAATACCGAAGAGACACTAAATTTAGGAGCCTGACAAAAGGCTTCTGGGCAATCAAGGGCCTTGAAATTGTGCAAACGATCTCGCAAACACCTCAGCGCTAACCATTTCAAAGAGATATCTCTAACGGTTCTCATACGATTATTTCCTACTAGGCAGCCATTAAATTTATTTCTGAACACTAAAACCGCCTTCCACTGTCCCAGATCTCTCAACGGGATGGCTGAACAGTTCAAAATTCATCTATTCTGGGTACCGAGCCACAGAGATATCCCAGGGAATTGTAAAGCGAGCTTGCAAGACTTGCAACTACCCTACACATTCCAGGGATACTGGGGTCTGTGGGTTTGCCTCTAGCGACATGTAAGATAAGTTTTCAGGACCAGCCCCGAACGACAACGAATGATAGATGGTCACAAAGAGGGGGGCTGTGAGCATTCCAAAACTATGTGGCCTAATCTAGACTTGAAGAGGTCTACCGCTTTGCTGCCATTCTCAAGAACAGACGTCTCAGTCATTGTGCTCGTCATAGCAGGTGACAGTCCAATCGGAAAACATGCTGACAGACTGAAGGTTGCCAGCAACGACTTCTGCAGAAGCTGTAAGAACATCGAAGAAGAAGAGACTATAGAACACCTTCTGCGTGTGTGTCCCGCACTAGCAGTCAGAAGGAGTTCCACTTCAGTTTATCATTTCTTTGAGAACCTGTCTGACTAAGCGGATGTGAACATTCGTAAGATATTGGGTTTTTTAAAGCGATCTGGATGCTTCAACGGTAGGAACTAGAAGTCATCTTTCTTTTTCTGTTCGTGGTATCACCATGGACGTAAACGTCTAAGTGAGTCTGATGGCATACTGCCACTTAAACCTAACCTTACCTTCTACTTTTTTCGGTTCTATCCCACTGTGCAATGTCTCACGATCCCACATACCCTTCGTATGCTTTCACTTGCCGCACCGATTATGCTTATAAGCCAGCTCGTAGTCCTCTGCATCCCGTTATGACATCAAAAGCTGTACTGACCTCCTTCTTACTTCCTTTCAGTAATAGCTTTGTTTTCTCACTATCCGGATCTCCCCATAGGGTTTTCGCCGTCCTACCGACTGTTTCACTGTTCCACAGTGTTACATGCGCATTTGTCGCCCACGCCCTTAACTCGCACTGCGTCGACCCGAAGGCTTCGAGTTAACCAAGTTTATTGACGGAAGTCCTCTGGCCTTCACCGCCATATCGTCTGCCCTTTCATTTCCCCTTACTTCGTTATGGCCCGGCACCCAAACGATGCGGATTTTGCCATCCTCAGAAAAGGCGTTAATCTCCTTCTAACACTGCAAGACTGTTCGTGACTTTGCCCTCCCGGTTGTTTTTGCCCTGATATGTTCACACTCGACGTCCTCGCGTGAACTTCACACCACCTCACGCACTTCGTCATTTCCCCGATCTCCACCTGTAGGACCGTATTATGGTTAGGCAGTCTAGAACACATCTCAGTCCCTGGTTGCTTAATGTAGACACCCGGCAAACTGTGTCCTCTAGCTTTAATCCATCTGTGTAACATGATTCACCAGATGGCAATACTAGAGTTCCGAGCTGTCATTGGCCGCAGTGCCTCGCACTCGACCTTAAGTGTTGGCTAAGGTATCCGAAGGGAAACCTCTTCAATTTCATTTTGGTTTTCTATGTTCGATAATCATACCGCGATGGTATAGCCTACTTCTATCCTCTATCCATTCTGCCATCGCCTTAGGTCTCATAGCTGCAGTGGCTGGCTCACACTTAATCTGTATGTCTATGGGTTGGTTATCTAGAACAGTCTCCAGTGCCCTTGTGGGTGTGGACCTCATCGCTCCGCCTATGCCAAGACAATTTGTTCTCTAAAAACTGTTGTATTAACCTTACGATGCACTTTTTCTCCATCGCAGTCAACCTACTAATCCGTAAATAAGTATTGGTCTAATGACGCTTCTGTAGATCCAGTGGACTACTCACGGATTCAGGCCCCATTTCAAGCCTATGGCCCATCTATATAGTGTCCAACATCTGTGAGCCTTCTCTGTACGCTTCTGAAGGTAACACTTCCAATTCAGTTTCCTGTCCTAGATCACTCTTAATTATTTGACCTTATCAGACATCGAAATTGTTCAATGAGGAAACATGGTGCTTCAAATTGGCCCACCTTCATATTCTTTGTCAACAGACGGATTTCTGTCTTCTATGGGTCAACAATGAAACCCCCTAAGTCTAGCCCAGTCGTATGGCATCTGCAAGACCCTTTCGGCCCTCTTGCATAGCTGGTGCAGATCTTTACCCCTAAAAAGTATTATAAAATTGTGACGGATTCAAATCCCTCCTCAGTCAGCATCCGCAATGAGTGGTCTGCCATAGGAGTGGCGATAAAATGCCATCTGCAGATTTCCCTGTACAAATTTCTCCCTTATACTATTGTCATGGAACCCACAATTTATCCACCTGTTCCTTAGCATATGATTTATCTAGTCTCTAAGGACCCTGTCCATCCGGTCCTTATCTAAGGATTCAATCAGTGTGCCGGTCCGCACATTGTTCAAAAGCCTCCCTCGATGTCAATGCATACCACAAATGCGATTGGCTTTCTTAAAAGTTGTTGTTAATAAGGGATCTCGAACGGCTATGTAAATCACCCACCGATTTCCTACTAAATAAATGTCTTCTCGTGGTTACTAAATGCCGCTACTATCACAACTTCGCACTTGTACACCACCTGTTGTACCAGGCCATTACCAGATATTATATATTACCCACCTATGTACTAATGGCCTCCAACAGTGTCAATTCATTGTGAAACTTGTTTCAAAACTTAAAACTTGTAACAATTTATGCAATGTCCAATTAATTCAATTATTATTGCAAGTGTGCAAATATTATTGTCGACAATATTTCCAGAGCTTTTATTTACTTTTGCATGTAAATAAAATTAAAAAATTTTTAATATTCAAAAACACCTTCAACTGGAGGGATCGAATACAGGCATACTATTTTGCACAAAAAACAACACTTAGTGATAAGAACAAAATATTGTCTACAAACCTATAGGCAGACATTCTGCAATAATTTTTGCATGCATTTCATTGACTTGATTTTGTTTTAATGAAAATTAAATTCAAAGTTGTTTATTAAATATTCTTGGAAGAAAAAAAGAGGCACTGCATTCAAACGAAGAGATGTTGCATAGGCTGTTTTTGACAAGAGTGATACAAATTTCAATAAAAATAAGCATATGGGCGAAAACCTTTACTATGCCAGAACGCCGACTCCAACCATTGATGGCTTGGAAACATTATAAACAAAATTTTAGCTAAATCGAATAACAATTGGGCCACTCTATACAAGTTGCCTATCTCCTTGGGAGGAGAGATTGTTCCATTTATAGATAGTGCAAAATACCTGGGTGCTTTGCTGGACAGGAAATTGAACTTAAAATCCATCTTTTTGGAAAGGGCAAGAAAGCAAACTCTTGCCCTATACACCTGCAAGACAACCATTGGCAAAAGTTGTGGGTTTAAACCGCATGTGATGCATTGGGTGTATACTGCAGTTGTCAGAACTATAATGTTATATGGTGTTGTGGTCTGGTGGATGGCGCTTCAAAATTCCACCAACAGTTCAATACTCAACTATACTACAGTTGTCAGACCGATAATGCTATATGATGTTGTAATCTGGTGGATGGCGATTCAAATTTTCACCTACAGTTCAATTCTCAACTATACTGCCGTAGTCAGACCTATAATGCTATATGGTGTTGTACTCTGGTGGATGGCGCTTTAAATGTTCACCTACAGTTCAATTCTCAACTATACTGCCATAGTCAGAACTATAATGCTATATGGTGTTGTGGTCTGGTGGATGGCGCTTAAAATGTTCACCTACTGTTCAATACTCAACTATACTGCCGTAGTCAGACTTATAATGCTATATGGTGTTATGATCTAGTGGATGACGTTTCAAAATTCCACCAACAGTTCAATACTCAACTATACTTTAGTTGGCAGACCTATAATGCTATATGGTGTTGTACTCTGGTGGATGGCGCTTCAAATGTTCACCTACAGATCAATACTCAACTATACTACAGTTGTCAGACCTATAATGCTATATGGTGTTGTACTCTGGTGGATGTCGCTTCAAAATTCCACCTACAGTTCAATTCTCAACTATATTGCAGTTGTCAGACCTATAATGCTATATGGTGTTGTACTCTGGTATATGGCGCTTCAAATGTTCACCAACAGTTCAATACTCAACTATACTGTAGTTGGCAGACCTATAACGCTATATGGTGTTATACTCTGGTGGATGGCGCTTCAAATGTTCACCTACAGTTCAATACTCAACTATACTACAGTTGGCAGACCTATAATGCTATATGGTGTAGTGGTCTAGTGGATGGCGTTTCAAAATTCCACCTACAGTTCAATACTCAACTATACTGTAGTTGTCAGTCCTATAATGCTATATGGTGTTGCGGTCTGGTGGATGGCGCTTCAAATGTTCACCTACTGTTCAATTCTCAACTATACTGCCATAGTCAGACCTATAATGCTATATGGTGTTGTGGTCTGGTGGATGGCGCTTAAAATGTTCACCTACAGTTCAATTCTCAACTATACTGCCATAGTCAGACCTATAATGCTATATGGTGTTGTGGTCTGGTGGATGGCGCTTAAAATGTTCACCTACTAATCAATTCTCAACTATACTGCCGTATTCAGACCTATAATGCTATATGGTGTTGTGGTCTAGTGGATGGCGTTTCAAAATTCCACCTACAGTTCAATACTCAACTATACTGTAGTTGGCAGACTTATAATGCTATATGGTGTTGTGGTCTGGTTGATGGATGAGGATGGCTTGTTGGTACATCATAGCCGCACTGAGGACGACACCATCTGATGCACTGAATTTAATGCTACATCTAATGACTCTGGACATTGTGGCTAGACAAATTGCTGCAACCAATGCTGTGAGTTAAAGGGAGCTTTCTCTTTGGTCATGTAGCGGCTACGGACACTGTGTTATCCTAAATACAATGTCCGATGTTCGCAATGTGGATTACATCCTACCTAAGTCGCTTTTTGATGGCTAAACAGTTCAAAATTTAACTGTAAAAGTTAAAAAGATATCACAGGGAATTGTAAAGCGGATGAACTTGCGAGACTAGGAACTACCCTAGATATTCCAGGGATTCTGTAGGTATACCTCTGCGACATGTAAGCTAAGTTTTCAGGACCAGGCCGGAAGAACAACGAATGATAGATAGTCACACAGAGGGGGTTGTGAGCATTCCAAAACTATTTGCCCTAATCTAGACTTGAAGAGGTCTACCGCTTTGCTGTCATTGGCTAGCACAACAGTCTCAGTTATTGTGTCCTTCATGATTGGATAATGACCTACCGAAAAACATGCTGACAGAGTGAAGGTTGCCAGCAACGAATTTTGCAGAAGCTGTGAGGACATCGAAGAAGAAGAGACTATAGAACACCTTCTGTGTGCGTCTGCCGTCAGAAGGAGTTCCACTTTAGGTTCTCATTTCTTTGAGAACCTGTCGGATTTATCGAGCTTTTTAAAGTGATCTGTATAGTTCAATGGTAGGAACTAGAAGGCATCTTCCTTCTTCTGGTGCTGTGGTATCACAATGGACGAAAATTTCTAAGTGTGTCTGTGTGCAGACTGCCACTAAGTAAATAAGTTCTGGTTTCTATAGAGGACCTACAAATAGAGCACCGTCTTTCTATTTGAGTTCTTGCATCTCCTGCTGAAGAGAACTACTTCTGTTCTGCACTGATTTACGGATAGACCACTTTCGGTATATCTCTTAGAGTGCTTTTTCCCTAACCGCAATTGTCACGTCATCAGCATATGCGAGCTGCTGAAAAGAACTCCTTCTGTCTTGTACGGATTTACGCCTAGACCACTTTCGGTAGCCCACTTCGCACGTTGCACCTGGAGTTTCCTGAAGAATGTCTCTTAGAGTGCTGGGAAACTTTCTCCTAACCTCAATTGCCACGTAATCAGAATACGCAACCACTTTTACGCCTTTTTCTTCCAGAGGCAATAATATATTGTAAATGACTATATACCAAAGTAGAGGAGACAGAACACCTCCATGAGGTGTTTCTCTGCTGATCCAACGTTTTAGATCTATAGATCCCAAGCCAGCCGTTAGTCATCTTTTAGTAAATAAGCTATTAATAAATGTTCTAAGGGTAGAGTTGATGTCTAGAAACTCTAGCTCCTTCATGATTGACGTTGGTTTAAGATTACATGAAAGCACCTTCAATGTCAGGAAATGCTAGCATTTTATATTATAGGGTTGCCCAAAAAGTAATTGCGGATTTTTATTTTGTAAATGCATTTTTATAAAAATTTAGAATGAACTTTAATCAAATATACTTTTTTACACTTTTTTTCTAAAGCAAGCTAAAAGTAACAGCTGATAACTGACAGAAGAAAGAATGCAATTACAGAGTCACAAGCTGTGAAAAAATTTGTCAACGCCGACTATATGAAAAATCCGCAATTACTTTTTGGGCAACCATACATGACAGCAAGAGTACCATTTATATAGTCGACTAGGTCGTGAAGGGCTGTTTCATTGGACTGGCCTTTACTATATTCATGCTGCTGCCGCTATAGCCTATCTCAAGGAATCTTTGCCTTAAGATATGTTTCTATAAACCTCTCAACAGTCTTCAGCATAAAGGATGACAGACTAATAGGACGAAAATCTTTCGCCTTCGGAATGAAAACGACCTTCGTGTCCCTCCATCCCACAGGTATATAAGACATGCTGATACAAGCAGAGTATATCTGCCTAAGTCAGGGAGCCGGTCTGTCGGACACAGCTTATAATTCAACCAGTGATACATCATCAGGGCCTGGCGACTTAAAGCAGTCGAAAATTATTCTGGCTCAAAGGATTTTCGGCTCAGACACAATTTCCTTAATAACCTCCGACAAATGCATACCAGTGACAATCTCTTTATTACAAATCAAAGGATTTTCGGCCCAGACATAATTTCCTTTATAACCTCCGACAAATGCATACCAGTGACAATCTTTTCTGGCGCCATGTTGACCGTTGGAGAATATCCCGGGAATGTGTTCCAACGAATAGTTCTAGTATTTCCTCTTTAAACATTGTCCATACATTCTCTGGCTTCTGAATATACCCCACCGTAAAAGGTCTCCAGGACATAATCTTCCTTAGCCTAGAGGCCTCAGATGAATCCTCCACGGAGCTGCAGAATTCTATTCAGGATTTGCTCGGAGCCTTTCTCAGCTCGTCCTTGTATTTTCTTAGCTCAGGCTTATGCAAATGCAAATTTTGCCCATGAACATTCCCCTAATGGACAAGAACAAACATCTCACATATCAATGAATGCAGTCCAATTCAAGTTTTAAGCTCAATGATAAGGGCCTCCTTTTTATAGCCGAGTCCAAAGGGCGTGCCGCAGTGCGACACCTCTTTGGAGAGAAGTTTTACAAGGTATAGTACCTCACAAATGTTATCAGCATTAATCTCGTCAGGACTCAAACCCAGGCGTTCAGCGTCATAGGCGAACATGCTAACCTCTGCGCTACGGTGACCTCCGCTCAGCCTTATAGATGTTCAAATCGTCTGGTGCTCTTATGGCTTTCGCTCTGTTGAAGAGTTTTCTGCATTCCTTCCTTAGCTCCAGCTCTGGGGTCCACCATGGCGGTAGCTGTTTGCCCCTTGGTTTGGCACTAGGACATGATGACCCAAACGAGTCATTCAGGGCCTTCGTGATCCGCTTGACCATTATGTCTATATCCTCGGCAGTTGTCACTTCCTTTTCTGATCTAGAAAGGATAGACGTGCAGAATTTGTGCAGAAATTACTCCCCATCTGCCTTTCTTCTGTCCAAACCAAGGGACCACTTCTGCAATATTTTCTTCAAGGCTGGAACTAATATAGCGATGATCAGAGAAGCTATGGTCATCCAACACTTCTCAGTCGCATATTCTAGCGGTTCTATCTTCCGATACAAAGGCAATATCTAATGGGTTCCCAAAAAGTAATTGCGGATTTTTCATATAGTCGGCGTTGACAAATTTTTTACAGCTTGTGACTCTATAATTGCATTCTTTCTTCTGTCAGTTATCAGCTGTTACTTTTAGCTTGCTTTAGAAAAAAAGTGTTAAAAAGGATATTTGATTAAAGTTCATTCTAAGTTTTATAAAAAATGCATTTACTTTCTTTTAAAAAATCCGCAATTACTTTTTGGGCAACCCAATAGTACCTCCTGCCTGTTCCTGGTAATAAAGGTCGGTTTATACCCCTTATTATTATTCGATAAGCAGCTCATCCCTTTCGTTGACATCCGAACTTCCCCATATCTGGTGAGGTGCATTAGCATCACTTCCTACAATGAGGCTCTTTCTCCCTACGGAAGCGGCTTCATCCAGCAACTTAAGGGTTGAAGGCGGCATCTCTGAATTGTTTGCCGTGCATAGAAAAGCATGCCAGCAATGAGACTTACTAATTCCAAGGCAGGCTACTGTTGAATCTTCAGTGTTTAGCAACGGATGAAGAAAACCATTTACACTACTCTTTGCAATAATACAGGCTCTGTGTCTCCCATTCCCGTACCCTTGAGTAGTTTAAATCCCGGAATCTCAGTTCACGAGCCATTCATTCACACACCTATGGTTACTGCATAAGAACCTCGTCAAATCCCCCTGCCATGAGGAGGACCTTTAATGCCGCCGAAGCGGCGCTACAATGGTGGAGATTTTTATGTAGAAACCGGACCATAGTCAGGATTCGGAACTCCCACCACTGTTTTGGTTAGCCTCGTCTTTTGAAGTTAGTACACCCCCAATTCTATGGTGAAGGTTGTAATAAGTAAAAAAAATCTTCTTTTCATTATTTCTGTTAAAAGTTCTATCAGCCTTAAAAACCCACCCTTTATTTATCAATTTTTTATTTGCATTTTATTCACTTGGATACTCATATGAAGATGTCTAACTCACTGCATTTCTATCACTTGGCTCTTCTTTATTTTCACCTAGCATTCGTCAAAAGAGAATATTTAGAGGAATTTAATTAAAAAACACAACACGCCATAGATCATTTCGAAAATATGTACGTACCTACATAAAAAACGGTGACGCTACTATGCGCTTTGACTTTGAATTCTCCGTGCGTGTGTCTGTTTCGCTTGGCAGTGAAATGTGGCAATAGGCCCCCCATCCTACACCAACACCCACCAAGCATGCATACCTGTCAAATACGCCAGCTATGCCTGCTGGCGCCGATATTGGCAATTGTTTCAACCGAAACCAAGAAAACCTATTAGAAGATGGTTTCGACAACGATTCTCAGTAAATTGATAAGATTATTTCTATGAGGCATCACCTACGCACCTACTCACGTGGGTTTTTGCTTTAAACATTTGTAATAATTAGAGCGAATAGGACAAAGGGAGGGGAATATTTTTGAAGAAAAAGAGGGGAAAATAAAGCAACAAATTAATCTTTGAATCAAAACAGTAGTCAATAAACACCGAAAGTGCTTTGATATGATTTTCCAATAATTTTGAGTAAAAGCGCGATAAGATCGGCGGGGTCGATGGATTGTATTTATCAAGTTCAAGACGGACAATTTCAATTTAAAACAAGTAAAAAGGCGTTAGGTACGGCCGTGCCGAACTTTGGATACCCACCTTTCGTCATAATCCTGTGAAAAATGAATTGTTTATGCCCCCATAGCATCTATTGGGTTGCCCAAAAAGTAATTGCGGATTTTTTAAAAGAAAGTAAATGCACTTTTAATAAAACTTAGAATGAACTTTAATCAAATATACTTTTTTTACACTTTTTTTCTAAAGCAAGCTAAAAGTAACAGCTAATAACTGACAGAAGAAAGAATGCAATTACAGAGTCACAAGCTGTGAAAACATTTGTCAACGCCGACTATATGAAAAATCCGCAATTGCTTTTTGGGCAACCCAATATATCGAAATACGGTCCGATTTGGTCCTAATTTATTGCTCATTGTTCAGTCATTGTTCAATTTTAAAGAACAAAATATTGGTCTCTTTGGTAGCCATATCCAAATATGGACCAATCTGAACCATATACGACACGGATATCGAAAATCTTTACATAATTCACTGTGTCAAATTTCGGCGACATCGGACAATAAATTAGCCTTTTATGGGCCCAAAACCTTAAATCGAGAGATCGGTTTATATGGCAGCTATATCCAATTTTGGACCGATCTAAGCCAAATTGAAGAGGGATGTCGAAGGGCCTAACACAACTCACTGTCCTAAATTCCGGCGAAATCGGACAGTAAATGGGCTTTTTATGGGCCCAAAACTTTAAATCGAGAGATCGGTTTATATAGCAGCTATATCCAATTTTGGACCGATCTGGGCCAAATTGAAGACGGTTGTCGAAGGGCCTAACACAACTCACTGTCCCAAATTTCGGTGAAATCGGGCAACAAATGCGCCTTTTGTGGGCCCAAAACTTTAAATCGAGAGATCGGTCTATATGGCAGCTATATTCAAATCCGAATCGATCTAGGCCAAATTGAAAAAGGATGTCGAAGGGCCTAGCACAACTCACTGTCCCAAATTTCAGCGACATCGGACAATAAATGCGCCTTTTATGGGCCCAAAACATTAAATCGAGAGATCGGTCTATATGGTAGCTATATTTAAATCAGGACCGATCTGGATCAAATTAAAGAAGGATATCGAAAGGCCTAACACAACTCACTGTTCCAAATTTCGGCAAAATCGGGCAATAAATGCGCCTTTTATGGGCCCAAAACCTTAAATCGAGAGATCGGTCTATATGGTAGCTATATCCAAATCTGGACTGATGTGGACCAAATTGAAGAGGGATATCGAAGGGCATAATACAACTCATTATCCCAAATTTTGGCAAAATCGGGCAATAAATGCGCCTTTTATGGGCCCAAAACATTAAATCGGGAGATCGGTCTATATGCTAGCTATATTTAAATCTGGACCGATCGGGGCCAAACTGAAGAAGGTTGTCGAATGGTCTAACATAACTAAATGTCCCAAATTTCAGCAAAATCACATAATAAATGTGGCTTTTATGAGCCTAAGACCTTAAATCGGCGGATCGGTCTATAAGGGGGCTATATTAAGATATAGTCCGATATAGCTCATCATCGAACTTAACCTGCCTATGGTCAAAAAAAAAGAATCTGTGCAAAGTTACAACTCAATATCTCTATTTTTAAAGACTGTAGTGAGATTTCAACACGCAGACAGACGAACATGGCTAGATCGTCTTAGATTTTTACGCTGATCAAGAATATATATAAAGTCGAAACTCAACAGCAGTGCACCGATGAACTCAGTACAACTTTTGGCGATGAAGCTCCACCAAGGACCAGTGTTTATCGATGGTACGATAAATTTAACCTAGGTCGTAGTTCACTCCAAGACATACGACCTAATAAATATTGGGTTACCCAAAGTAATTGCGGATTTTTCATATAGTCGGCGTTGACAAATTTTTTCACACCTTGTGACTCTGTAATTGCATTCTTTTTTCTGTCAGTTATCAGCTGTTACTTTTAGCTTGCTTTTGAAAAAAAGTGTAAAAAAAGTATATTTGATTCAAGTTCATTCAAAGTTTTATTAAAAATGCATTTACTTTCTTTTAAAAAATCCGCAATTACTTTTTGGGCAGCCCAATATGTCACTCCAAGATATATTTATTAGGTCGTCCAAAATCAGACATTGAAGCTGTGCGCCAACTGATATTGCAAAATCGTCTATCGTGATCTATCGTGAGATTGAGACAATCTTAGGCATTAATGGTACCACCATACATTCAATACTGCATGAACATTTAAAATATGTTCTCGTTGGACCCCACACAATTTGTCAATCGCTCAAAAAAAAGGCTAGTGTCGAATGGACGAAAGAAATGCCCAAAAATACGATCGCGGTGCTTCGAAACACGTCTATGACATCGTGACAGGTGATAAATCGTGGATTTACGCGCATGGGCCCGGAAGTAACCAGCAGTCGACTGTATGGGTGTTTCAATATGAACCAAATCTTACAAAAGTTGCTCGAGCACGAAGCACTTCCAAGCAAATGATCGGAAAAACTGGACAAGTCACAATCGTACCACTAGAACAATGCAGAACAGTCAATTCTGAGTGGTGCACAACCATTTGTTTGCCAGTTGTCTTCCAAGAAATCAGGAAAACCAACCACCGAAGACGGATCACTCTTCACCACGACAGTGCAAGGTCTCACACATCGGCTCAAACAACTGCATTTTTGAGAACTCAAAACATCGATTTGATGAGTTATCCGCCGTCTAGTCCTGACTTAGCACCGAATGACTTCTTTTTATTCCCGTACGAAAAAAATAAAATGAGAAGTCAACGTTTTTCGGCACCTGAAGAAGCGATTGATGCGTTCAGGACGCATGTTTTGGTGATACCTCAAACAGAGTGCAAAAGTGCTCCGACAATTGGTTCAAACGCATTGAAAAGTGTATAAATCTTAATAGAGAATATTTTGAAAAACAGTAAAGCGTTTTTCGATGATTAATATTTGATTTTGTTCTCTAATCCCGAATTATATTGGGTTGCCCAAAAAGTAATTGCGGATTTTTTAAAAGAAAGTAAATGCATTTTTAATAAAACTTAGAATGAACTTTAATCAAATATACATTTTTTACACTTTTTTTCTAAAGCAAGCTAAAAGTAACAGCTGATAACGGACAGAAGAAAGAATGCAATTACAGAGTCACAAGCTGTGAAAAAATTTGTCAACGCCGACTATGTGAAAAATCCGCAATTACTTTTTGGGCAACCCAATAGAAGGGAACCCTCGTATCACCATATTGGCCGATGCAGATAATACTTGGCACTGATGTTGCAAGTCACAAGATTGGGTTTTGGTCCAAATTTCAGCCAAATCTGGTGAAAGTTTAAGCTTCAAAGGGCTGAAGAAGTCAGAAGTCTGGGGATCGGTTCTGGAGATCATACTTGGCACTGGTGTTGGAAGCCATAACTCAAGTCCTTTTTCCAAATTTCAGCCACATAGGATGAAAATTGAGACTTCTAGTGCTCAAGAAGTCAAATCCGGGGATCGGTTTATATGGGGGCTATATCTGTTTATGGACCAATTCGGATCATACTTGGTATAGATGTTGGAAGTCATAACTAAAGTCGTTTTTTTCCAATTTCAGCTAAATCGTATGACAATTTAAGCTTCAAGGGCTCAAGAAGTCAAATCCAGGGATCAGTTTATATGGGGGCTATATCTGTATATATACCACTTCGGATGATACTTGGGATGGATGTTGGAAGCCACAACACAAGTACTTGTTCCAAATTTTAGCCAAATCGGATTAAAATTGAGGCTTCTGAACGCTCAAAAAATCAAATCCGGGGATCGGTTTATATGGGAGCTATATCCGTTTATAGACCGATTCAAATCATACTTGACATGCACGTTGGAAGTCATAACCCAAGCCTTTGTTCCAAATTTCAGACAAATCGGATGAAAATTGAGGATTCTAAGGGATCAAGAAATCAAGTCAAGGGATCGGTTTATATGGGGCTATATCCAAATCTGAACCGATAGGGACAATTTGCAATCCCCAACGACCTACATTAATAAGAATATATCTGTGCAAAATTTTAAGCGGATAGCTTTACGTGTTCGACTGCTATTTCGACAGACGAACAGACGGGTATGGCTAGTTAGACTCAGAATGTCGAGACGATCCACAATATATATTATTTATGGGGTCGCAGATCAATATTTCTAGGTGTTTCAAATGGAATAACTAGATTAGTATACCCCCTTCCTATGGTATAACAAATTGTTAGTGGTGGTTATCCCCTTCTAATGCTAGCTAAGTTTGTTAGGTACTATTCGATGAAAAAACTTCTCCACAAAGAGTTGTCGAACTACGGCAAGCCATTCGAACTTGGATATAAAAAGCGGGTCCCTTATCATTGAGCATTAAGGGGAATGTTCATGGGCAAATTTGCATTTCTTAACCTACACTAATGCCGAATATTTGTACAAAATTTCAAACGCTTAGCTTTACTCCTCTGAAAGTTGGGAAACAGAGAGGGAAACAGACGGACGGACCTTGCTAAATCGACATAGAATGCCAAGACGATAAATTGATTTACTTTATTGGGTCTCAAATTAATATTTTGATGTTAACAAACGGAATAACGAAATTAGTATACCCCCATCCTAAGGTGGAGGGTATAAAAATTGTTAAAAACTCGTTACTGAAAATTCTTTGTTACTGAGCCAATACCATAACCTTGAACTCAAATAATTATATGTTATGCACATTATATTAACCAGATCAAAATGCCCAATTATATTTAAAATTAACCACATATATCTTAATGTTGAAAATATGTATGATAAACAGAAATATAATGCATACATGTTTAATTTAAAAAGCAAAATGGGTTAACAATATAAATATTTATTGGGTTGCCCAAAAAGTAATTGCGGATTTTTCATATAGTCGGCGTTGACAAATTTTTTCGCAGCTTGTGACTCTGTAATTGCATTCTTTCTTCTGTCAGTTATCAGCTGTTACTTTTAGCTTGCTTTAGAAAAAAAGTGTTTAAAAATGTATATTTGATTAAAGTTCATTCTAAGTTTTATTAAAAATGCATTTACTTTCTTTTAAAAAATCCGCAATTACTTTTTGGGCAACCAATATGTGGTATATAGATACCACCATTAGAGTGTCCCAACAACCAAAAGGAATAAGTGAAACTCATACCCTCTATTTTTCCCCTCATGATCCCAATATGCAAAATACAAAATACTACGGCGTTTAGTTAACGTCCACGACGTGTTGCGAAAGAATTCGGTTGAGTATTTTAGGTCATAGCATGAAATTGATAAACTAAACCATTTATAGTGCGATTTTGCCCATTTAAGAACTTAACTTCCAGGTGTTTAAGATCTTAAAACGGGAGATCGGTTTATTTGGGAGCTATATAAGGTTTTGCACCGATTTCTAGTCTACTTGACACGGTTGTTAAATATCATATTAGAACTCTACGAGCTAAATTTCAGCCAAATCGGATTATAATTGCGGCTGCCAAGCACCCAAGAGCTGGTTATGGGAGCTATTTCCAAATCTGAATCCGTATAGCCCATTTTCAATCCCCAACGATCTACGTCAATAAACTGTATGTGTACAAAATTTCAAGCGAGTATCTTTATTCGTTCGACAGTTTTCGTGATATCGACAGACGGACGAACATGACTAGATCGACTTAGAAGTTCAAGACGATCCACAATGTATAAACTTTATTGCGAAGAAGATCCATATTTCAAGATGTACAAACGGAATGACTAGATATACCTAGGTATAGCTCTCTGGATATTTGCGGGTATAAAAATAATTTCTTTATTAAATTTATTGTCTATGGGTGCGTATGATCACTATTTGATAATAAGACCCATTAACGTTATACGTCATACGCCACCTTGGCCACTCATCTTCTGTGTTAAATAAAATCTTAGAGATGGATGCACCGTTTTAAGCGAAATCTTGTGTGCATCCTTATCCTAATTCGAAAACACAATACTTGTATGTAACTTTGGGGCCGAATAACCTGGGGGAGATCCCCAACCAAGGTAAATCATGTAAAAAGGCATTAAGTTCGGCCGGGCCGAACTTTGGATACCCACCACCTCGGTTATATATGTAAACCACCTTTCATCAAAATCCGTTGGAAATTGCATACCTTATGTCCCATAGCAGTTATATCGAAATCCGATTTGGACCAAAAACTATTAAGAACAAGTCATTGTTCAATTGTGTATAACAAAATATTGGTCTTTTTTGTAGCTATATCTGAAAATAAACCGATCTGAACCATATACAACATGGATGTCGAAAAGCCTAACATAAGTCAATGTGTCAAATTTCAGTTAAATCGGATTATAAATCGAGATATCGGTCTATATGGCAGCTATATACAAATCTTGATCGATCTAGACAAAATTGCAGAAATATGTAGAGGGGCTTAGCTTAACTCTCTGTCCCAAATATATATTGGGTTGCCCAAAAAGTAATTGCGGATTTTTTAAAAGAAAGTAAATGCATTTTTAATAAAACTTAGAATGAACTTTAATCAAATATACCTTTTTTACACTTTATGTCTAAAGCAAGCTAAAAGTAACAGCTGATAACTGACAGAAGAAAGAATGCAATTACAGAGTCACAAGCTGTGAAAAATTTGTCAACGCCGACTATATGAAAAATCCGCAATTACTTTTTGGGCAACACAATACATGTGAGTCGACAACTCACATGCACACCTCTTCTCCATACATCCCTTAAACCCGTGCAAACATTTTTTTCAACTTAACTATATTTGTGGCATCCACAGCAAATTTAGTAAAAAATGCCGATTTGGAAACTATATTTGCCCAAAATGGGTATTTTGGGTATATCTGTGAAAAAAATTGGGAAAATAATTATTTATGGATTTTCAAAGATACTTTGATATGCAAAAGTTAAAAAGAATTGCGTAGATATCTCTATTAATTTTTGTACCCACCACCGAAGGATGGGGGTATATTCATTTTGTCATTCCGTTTGCAACACATCGAAATATCCATTTCCGACCCTATAAAGTATATATATTCTTGATCAGCGAAAAAATCTAAGACGATCTAGACATGTCCGTCAGTCTGTCCGCCTGTCCGTCTGTCTGTTGAAATCATGCTACAGTCTTCACAAATAGAGATATTGAGCTGAAACTTTGCATAGATACTTTTTTTTGTCCATAAGCAGGTTAAGTTCCAAGATGGGCTATATCGGACTATATCTTGATATAGCCCCCATATAGACCGATCCTCCGATTTAGGGTCTTAGGCCCATTAAAGCCGCATTTATTATCCGATTTTGCTGAAATTTGGGACAGTTAGTTGTGTTAGGCTTTTTAACATCCTCCGTCACTTTGGCCCAGATCGGCCAAAATTTTGGATATAGCTGCCATATAGACCGATCATCCAATTTAGGATCTTAGGCCCATTAAAGCCGCATTTATTATCCGATTTTGCTGAAAGTTAAGACAGTGAGTTGTATTAGACCCTTCGACATCCTTAGTAAATTTGGCTCAGATCGGTCCAGATTTGGATATAGCTACCATATAGACAGATCCGCCGATTTAGGGTCTTAGGTCAATAAAAGCCACATTTATTATCCGATTTTGCTGAAATTTAGGACAGTGAGTTGCCCTAGGCCCTTCGACATCCCTATTCAAGTTGGCCCTGATCGGCCCAGATTTGGATATAGCTGCCATATAGACCGATCCTCCGATTTAGGGTCTTAGGCCCATAAAAGCCACATTAATCATCCGATTTTGCTGAAATTTGGGACAGTGAGTTGTGTTAGGCCCTTCGACATCTTTCGTCAATTTGGCCCAGATCGGCCCAGATTTGGATATAGCTGTCATATAGACCGGTCATCCGATTTAGGGTCTTAGGCCCATTAAAGCCGCATTTATTATCCGATTT
The DNA here is from genome assembly GCF_963082655.1 of Stomoxys calcitrans. Lineage (NCBI taxonomy): Eukaryota > Metazoa > Arthropoda > Insecta > Diptera > Muscidae > Stomoxys > Stomoxys calcitrans. The sequence continues at coordinate 209,456,239 of NC_081553.1, forward strand.
TGCTGAAATTTGGGATAGTGAGTTGCCCTAGGCCCTTCGACATCCTTATTCAAGTTGGCCCAGATCGGTCCAGATTTGGATATAACTGCCATATAGACCGATCCTCCGATTTAGGGTCTTAGGCCCATAAAAGCCACATTTATCATCCGATTTTGCTGAAATTTGGGACAGTGAGTTGTGTTAGGCCCTTCGACATCTTTCGTCAATTTGGCCCAGATCGGCCCAGATTTGGATATAGCTGCCATATAGACCGATCCGCCGATTTAGGGTCTTAGGCCCATAAAAGCCACATTTATCATCCGATTTTGCTGAAATTTGGGACAGTGAGTTGTGTTAGGCCCTTCGACATCTTTCGTCAATTTGGCCCAGATCGGATCAGATTTGGATATAGCTGTCATATAGACCGATCATCCGATTTAGGGTCTTAGGCCCATTAAAGCCGCATTTATTATCCGATTTTGCTGAAATTTGGGACAGTGAGTTGTGTTAGGCCCTTCGACATCTTTTGTCATTTTGGCCCCGATCAGTACAGATTTGGATATAGCTGCCATATAGTTTTTGACATCCAAACAGTACAACTTTTGACTGAATAATAAAATGTGTACTTTTTGGCTTTTGGTAAGTTCGTTGCAAGTTTTGTCACAGATTAAAATCATGCATAGAAATGAGAATCGAACCACAGAGAATCTTTATAAATTGCAAAATACGAAGCAGATCTCGGTCAAAATTGCAAAAAAAAAAAAAACAAATAAAAAATCGAATATCACTGAACACGAGATATTGCAGGCCTCAACAGGCTTTTTGGTGGGGGATTTAAAAGCACTTTCCATCTAAAAACAAAAATTGGAAACCGGACCACAAACGAAGAGTTGGCAGCCCCAATGAATTTTCGAAATACCGTGGTGAACAACTTTAGGGGCCTGTCAAGAGGCGCCCGGACAACCAAGGGCCTTGAAATTCACATGATTGCGCTAACACCTCACCTCTAACTATTCCAAATTTCAAAAATATACCTCTATCCATTCTCACATGGCATATTTATACCCTACACCACTACTGTTTGCAACACCCAGAAGGAAGAGAGATAGACCCATAGCTTAGTCAATTTGGCGTCAATTTTAATATGGAGCCCACAAAGGAGCATTTTCGTCATATTTTACTTTATTATTTCCGTAAAGGAAAAAACGCGGAGCAGGTTGCTAAAAAGTTACGAGATGTGTATGGTGGTAAAGCCTTAAAAGGAAGACAGTGTCAAAATTGGTTTCGCAAATTCCGTTCTGGAGATTTTTCACTTAAAGATGAGCCACGTTCAGGTCGGCCAAATGAAGTTGATGATGACCAAATCAAAACATTAATCGAATTGGATCTTCATGTAACTGAGCGTGAGATAGGAGAGAAGTTAAATATACCAAAATCAACCTTCATTATCACATAAAAAGTCTTGGACTGGTGAAAAAGCTTGATATTTGGGTACCACATGTATTAAAAGAAATTCATTTAACAAACCGAATCGACGCTTGTGATATGCATCTTAAACGCAATGAATTCGATCCGTTTTTAAAACGAATCATAACTGGAGATGAAAAATGGATTGTTTACAACAACGTTAGTCGAAAACAATCATGGTCCAAGCATGGTGAACCAGCTCAAACCACTTCAAAGGCTGATATCCACCAAAAGAAGGTTATGCTGTCTGTTTGGTGGGATTGGAAGGGTGTGGTATATTTTGAGCTGCTTCCAAGGAACCAAACGATTAATTCGGATGTTTACTGTCAACGATTGGACAAATTGAATACAGCCATCAAGGAGAAACGACCAGAATCGATCAATCGTAAAGGTGTCATATTCCACCAGGACAACGCTAGACCGCACACATCTTTGGTCACTCGCCAAAAACTGAGTGAGCTTGGCTGGGAACTTTTGATGCATCCACCATATAGCCCTGACCTTGCACCATCAGACTACCATTTATTTCGATCTTTGCAGAACTCCTTAAATGGTAAAACTTTCGGCAATGATGAGGCTATAAAATCGCACTTGGTTCAGTTTTTTGCAGATAAAGGCCAGAAGTTCTATGAGCGTGGAATACTAAATTTGCCAGGAAGATGGCAAAAGGTTATCGAACAAAATGGCAAATATATATTTGATTAAAGTTCATTCTAAGTTTTATTAAAAATGCATTTACTTTCTTTTAAAAAATCCGCAATTACTTTTTAGGCAACCCAATAATTCGCTCGCAAATTGGCAGGAAAGATTTTCTTATAACTCTCGACATTACTGAAGAATGTGATAGAAATCGGTTCAGATTTTGATATAGCTCTCATATACATATATCGCCCGATTTTTACTCCTAGAGCTAATGCAAGCGCATTTATTGACCAATCTTCCCAAAAAATTTCGTACGACAATTTCCTCTACGACTTCCACAATGTCTATAAAGTTTGTTCGAAATCGGTTCAGATTTAGATATAGCTCCCATATATATGTTCGTCCGATTTACAGTAATGTTGTCATTTGTCAACCGTAGTTATTACAGTTTGAACATATTTGCTCGCCGAGGTCCATAAAAATTGATTCAGAATTGGATATAGCTCCCACATTGTACATATAGGGCAGGTGTAGGGTATTATACAGTCGGCACCGCCCGACTTTAGCCCTTCCTTACTGGTTTTTACTAGTTTTTTTGGTTCTATCCCACTGTGCGTCATTAAAAACTTATAATAATCACTTTCAAATTAGAGTAAAAACTTACAATTATTATTTCCGGAATTCTATGTTATTACTCTTCACTAAACAATAAAATCGTCAAGGATTTTAGAGGATACTCTTGATTTTATTTGTATCAATAAACACTTTTATTAAAAACTTAATTTTTTATGTTTACAATCAACACTTAATTTTTTTTATATTTTATTTATTTTTATGATTTTTTTTTTGGTAGCACAAATGTTTCCTTTTCACTAAAAAAACAATGTAAAATTTATATTCTTATATCGCACTTTGTACTTCACTAGTCCGCGCGGGCAACAATACTCAGCAATACTCTTACGTTGCACGATCCAACAACGAGTGAAAGGCATCAATCTCTTACAGGTTCTATTAACAGCGAGACCAACAAACACAACCACAAGATTGTGGTATGTGAGTTCTTACTCTCACTTACAATAACATCGGCATCGGCAATGCCATTCTAGCAGGGCTAATTGGATGCTGTAGACGGCGCCGAATTGCAGCAACCACCTGTAATACCTGTTGAAAGTGGATAAATTATGAAAATTTGCGTTAATCGCTACACTTAACAAAGTGATAAAAATAAACAAGTAAAAGTGTGCTAAGTTCGGCCAGGCCGAATCTTGTATACCCTTCACTATGGATCGCAATTGTCGAGTTCTTTTCCCGGCATCTCTTCTTAGGCAAAAAAAAAGCATAAAAAAAAAGATTTGATCTGCTATTAGAGCGATACCAAAATATGGTCCTCTTCGGACCACAATTAAATTATATGTTGGAGATCTGTGTTAAATGTCAGCCAATAAGAATAAGATTTGCGCCATTTGGGGGCTAAAGAAGTAAAATAGGGAGATCGATTCATATGGGAGCTGTATCAGGCTATAGACCGGTTTCGATCATAAAAAAACACGTATATTGATGGTCATGAGAGGATCCGTTGTACAAAATTTCAGCAAATCGGATAATAATTGCAACCTCTAGAGGCTCAAAAAGTCAAGATCCCAGATCGGTTTATTTGGCAGCTATATCAGGTTATGAACCGATTTGAACCCTATTTAGCACAGTTGTTGGAAGTCATAACGAAACACGTCATGCAAAATTTCAGCCAAACCGGATAGGAATTGCGTCCTCTAGAGGCTCCAGAAGTCAATACCCAAGATCGGTTTATATGACAGCTATATCAGGTTATGGATCGATTTGAACCATACTTGACGCAGTTGTTGAAAGTCATAGCGAAACACGTCGTGCGAAATTTCATACCAATCGGATACGAACTGCGCACGCTAGAGGCTCAAGAAGTTAAGACCCAAGATCGGTTTATATCACAGCTACATCGGGTTATTGACCGATTCGAACCCTACTTGACGCAGTTGTTGAATATCATAACAAAACACGTCGTGCAAAATTTCATTAAAATCGGATGAGAATTGCGCCCTCTAGAGGTTCAAGAAGTCAAGACCCAAGATCGGTTTATATGGCAGCTATATCAGGTTATAAACCGATTTGAACCATACTTAGTACAGTGATTGGAAACCATAATAAAATACGTCGTGCGAAATTTCATACCAATCGGATAAGAAATGCGCACTCTAGAGGCTCCAAAATTAAAGACCCAAGATCGGTTTATATGGCAGCTATATCAGGTTATTGACCGATTTGAACCATACTTAGTTGGATATCATAACAAAACACCTCGTGCAAAATTTCATTCCAATCGGATAAGAATTGCGCCCTCTAGAGGCTCCAGAAGTCAAGACCCAAGATCGCTTTATATGGCAGCTATATTAGGTTATGGACCGATTTGCGCCATACTTAGCACAGTTGTTGGAAGCCATAACGAAACACGTCGTGCGAAATTTCATACCAATCGGTTAAGAATTGCGCCCTCTAGAGGCTCAAGAAGTCAAGACCCAAGATCGGTTTATATCACAGCTATATCAGGTTATGGACCGGTTTGAACCATACTCATCACAGTTGTTGGATATCATAACAAAATACGCCGCGCAAAATTTCATACCAATCGGGTAAGAATTGCGCCCTCTAGAGGCTCCAGAAGTCAAGACCCAAGATCGGTTTATATCACAGCTATATCAGGTTATAGGCCGATTTGAACCATACTTAGCACAGTTGTTGGAAACCATAATGAAACACATCGTGCAAAATTTCATACCAATCGGATAAGAATTGCGCCATCTAGAGGCTCCAGAAGTCAAGACCCAAGATCGGTTTATATGGCAGCTATATCGGGTTATTGACCGATTCGAACCCTACTTGACGCAGTTGTTGAAAGTCATAACGAAACACGTCGTGCGAAATTTCATTCAAATCGGACAAGAATTGCGCCCTCTAGAGGCTCAAGAAGTCAAGACCCAAGATAGGTTTATATGGCAGCTATATCGGGTTATAAACCGATTTGAACCATACTTGACGCAGTTGTTGGATATCATAACAAAACACGTCGTGCAAAATTTTATTCCAATCGAATAAGAATTGCGCCTTGTGGAGGCTCAAGAAGTCAAGACCCAAGGTCGGTTTATATGGCAGCTATATCAGGTTATAAACCGATTTGAACCATACTAAGCACAGTTGTTGGAAATCATAACGAAACGCGTCGTGCGAAATTTCATACCAATCGGATAAGAAATGCGCCCTCTAGAGGCTCAAGAATTCAAGACACAAGATAGGTTTTTATGTCAGCTATATCAAAACATGGACCGATTCGAACCGTACTTGACGCAGTTGTTGGATATCATAACAACACACGTCGTGCATAATTTCATTCCAATCGAATAAGAATTGCGCCCTCTAGAGGCTCAAGAAGTCAAGACCCAAGATAGGTTTATACGGCAGCTATATCAAACCATGGACCGATATGGCCCATTTACAATCCCAACCGACCTACACTAATAAGAAGTATTTGTCCAAAATTTCAAAGGCCAGCTTTATTCCTTCGAAAGTTAGCGTGCTTTCGACAGACAGACGGACGGACGGATAGACGGACGGACGGATAGACGGACGGATAGACGGACGGATAGACGGACGGATAGACGGACGGATAGACGGACGGATAAACGGACGGATAGACGGACGGATAGACGGACGGATAAACGGATGGATAGACGGACGAATAGACGGACGGATAGACGGACGGATAGACGGACGGATAGACGGACGGATAGACGGGCGGATAGACGGACGGATAGACGGACGGATAGACGGACGGATAGACGGACGGATAGACGGACGGATAGACGGACGGAAAGACGGATGGATAGACGGACGGATAGACGGACGGATAGACGGACGGTTGGACGGGCGGATGGATTGACGGATGGATGGACGGACAGACGGACGGACATGGCTAGATCGACATAAAATTTCACGACGATCAAAACAAACTAAATGACGAAATTAGTATACCCCCATCCCATGGTGGAGGGTATAAAAAGTGAATTAGAATAATTGAATTATCAGCTATAGTTGTAATGCCACAATGGCTAATGGTTAATAACGGAGATCAGCCAGCAATATCTGCAAAGGCAAAAATTAAGCTACATTCTAGTATAGCCTTTAACACTGGATAAGGTATATTTCTTGAGCTACTGGCGGGCAGAATTCATATACCTTTGTGACTGATACTTGTATGTAAAATAATGTCAAGCTTTCCAACAACCATGGCAAGTATAAATCTGATATAGCTCCCATATTATCCGATCTTGTTGGACACCTTTTTGAACGAATGTTACCCCATTGCCATCAAAGATTGGCAATGGTGTAACCCTCTACCATAGATTCATAATTGATTGATGAGTGTCAATCAACGGCACAAGACTTGTCGATTAATTTTACAGACTCATGCCATGAATTCTTTTAAGATTTAATCATTCTTCAAGAGTTTATGCGGATGGTCTTTGAACGCCACCAAATAAAATGCTCTACTCTTGATTTCCTATACCCTATCGCTGTCAAATTTCAACGCCACTTTGTTTAAGTATTTGGATGAATGTCAACTAAACCATAAAGTCACACCTCTTTTGTCAATTTCTGCACTCGAATTGGGCACGTGTTTATGCAGTAAACTGCTAAAATCACCTTACCTTACACCTCTAAAACCAAATGTTTTTGTGTACAAATTTGATTTGCCAAAAGGCAAATAGAAAACAAAACAAAGTTCATTGAATTGCTGCAATAGTGTTGTGCGAGAGCAAGAAAAACAAACGCCACAACAATAATCCAAAAATATATTTCAAAATTTGTTTGTATAAGAGCTCTCATATTTATATGCAGTGTATGTTATTTATAGAAATGTTTTGATAAAAAAAAAGCAAGCAGAAGCTAAATTTTCTTGGCGTATATGTGGTAAACGGAACTATGAAAACATGTTGTAAGCAGAGAGCTTTCGAATGCGTTATCAATATTTTATAAACTTTCGGCTGATATGTATTTTAACGGAAAATCAAATCTTAAACTTTGTTTTTTGGAATTTAAATTAAAATTTGAATTTTTAAATGCCAAACCTAGGTTTATGATAATTTATACAGAGTAACTGACACGAAGTGTTACCAATTCAAACGGCAATATATTTACTTTTGTGAAAATATTTGTATACCCTCCACCATAGGATGGGGGTATACTAATTTCGTCATTCTGTTTGTAACACCTCGAAATATGTGTCTGAGACCCCATAATGTAAGTCGATCTAGCAATGTCCGTCCGTCAGTCCGTCCGTCCGTCTGCCGTCTTCCCAGTCGAAAGCACGCTAACTTTCGAAGGAGTAAAGCTAGGCGGTTGAAATTTTGCACAAATACTTTTTTTAGTGTAGGTCTGTTGGGATTGGAAATAGGCCAAATAGGTTCATGTTCTAATATACCATAGGATGGGGGCATACCAATTTCGTCATTCTGTTTGTAACACCTCGAAATATGCGTCTGAGACCCCATAATGTAAGTCGATCTAGCCATGTCCGTCCGTCTGTCCGTCCATCTGTCTATCCGTCCATCCGTCTATCCGTCCGCCGGCTGCCTGTCGAAAGCACGCTAACTTTCGAAGGAGTAAAGTTAGACGCTTGAAATTTTGCACAAATACTTTTTTTAGTATAGGTCGGTTGGTATTGTAAATGGGTCAAATCGGTCCATGTTTTAATATAGTCGATCTTGGGTCTCAACTTCTTGAACGTCCAGAGAGCGCAATTCTATTCCGATTCGATTCAAATTTTGCACGTGGTGATTTGGAATCACTTCCAATAACTGTGCTGAGTATGGTTCAAATCGGTCTATAACCTGATATAGCTGCCATACAAACCGATCTTGGATCTTGACTTCTTCAGCTTTTACAGAGCGATCTAGCCATGTCCGTCCGTCAGTCAGTCCGTCCGTCTGACCGTCCGTCTGTCCGTCCGTCTATCCGTCCGTCTGTACGTTCGTCTGTCCGTCCGTCCGTCCGTCCATCAGTCCGTCTGTCCGTCCGTCCATCTGTCCTTCCGTCTCTCCGTCCGTCTGTCCGTCCGTCCATCTGTCTGTCCGTCCGTCTGTCTGTCAAAAGCACGCTAACTTTCGATGGACTAAAACTAACCGCTTGAAATTTTGCAGAAATACTTTTTTTTTAGTATAGGTCTGTTGGGATTGTAAATGGGTCAAATCGGTCCATGTTTTCAAATAGCTGCCATATAAACCGATCTTGGGACTTGACTTCTTGAGCCTCTAGAGAGCACAATACTCATCCGATTTTACTGAAATTTTACACGTGGTGTTTTGATATCACTTCCAACAACTGCACTAAGTATGGTTCAAATCGGTAAATGTTTTGATAGCTGCCATATAAACCGATCTTGGGTCTTGAATTCTTGCGCCAAAAGAGCGCGCAAGTCTCATCCGATTTGGCTGAAATTTTGCATAAGGCGTTTTGTTACGACTTCCCACAGCTGTGCTAAGTATGGCGCAAATCGGTACATACCCTGATATAGCTGCCATATAAACTGATCTGGGATCTTGACTTTTTGAGCCTCTAGAGGGCGCAGTTCTCATCCGATTAGGACAGTGTGTTAAGTTAAGCCCCTTGACATACTGCACGTAAATTGGATCTTGACTTCTTGAGCCAATAGAGCGCGCAAGTCTCATCCGATTTGGCTGAAATTTTGTTACGACTTCCAACAATTGTGCTAAGTATGGCGCTAATCGGTACTTAACCTGATATAGCTGCCATATACACTGATCTGGGATCTTGCCTTCTTGAGCCTCTAGAGCCTCTTTGTACAACGGCTTCTATCATGACGTTCAACATACGTGTCTAATATGATCTGAATCGATCAACAGTTTGATACAGCTCCCACATAAACCTATCTCCCGAACTTGCTTCTTGAGCCCCTTAAAGGCGCAATTATTATCGGAATGAACTGAAATATTACACAATGACTTCTATAATGTTCAGCATTCATTTATGATCCGAATCGGACCATATATACCTCCAATAGCATAACAGTTCTTTTTCAATATTCTTTGTTTGCCTAAAAAGTGATACTGCTCATGGAAGTCGATAAATGCGATCCATGGTGAAGGGTTTATAAGATTCGGCCCGGCACGCTCTTACTTGTTATACCCACCACCGAAGAATGGGGGTATATTCCATCCGTTTGCAACACATCGAAATATCCATTTCCGACCCTATAAAGTATACATATTCTTGAACAGCGTAAAGAACTAAGACGATCTAGATGTGTCCGTCCGTCTGTCTGTTGAAATCACACTACAGTCTTTAAAAAACAGAGACATTGAGTTGAAACTTTGCACAGATTCTTTTTTTGTTCATAAGCAGGTTAAGTTTGGAGATGGGCTATGTCGGACCATATCTTGATATAGCCCCCATATAGACCGATCCTCCGATTTAAGGTTTTGGGCCCATAAAAGGCGCATTTATAGTCAGATTTCGCCGAAATTTGGGACAGTGAGTTAAGTTAAGCTCCTTGACATACTTTTTCAAAATGACACAGATCGGTTTAGATTTGGATATAGCTGCCATATAGATCGATCCTCCGATTTAGGGTGTTAGGCCCATAAAAGCCACATTTATTATCCGATTTTGCTGAAATTTGGGACAGTGAGTTGTCATAGGCCCAGCGACATCTTCCTTTAATTTAGCCTAGATCGGTTCAGATTTGGATATAGCTGCCATATAGACCAATTTCTCGATTTATGGTTATGGGCCTATAAAAGGGGAATTTATTGTCCGATGTCGCCAAAATTTAAGACAGGGAGTTAAATAAAGCCCCTCGACATACTTCTGCAATATGGCACAGATCGGTTCAGATTTAGAAATAACTGCCATATAGACCGATCTATCTGTTTTAGGTTTTGGGGCCATAAAAGGGGCATTTATTGTCCGATGTCGCTGACATTTGAGACGGTGAGTTGTGTTAAGATCTTCGATGTCCTTCTTCAATTTGGCCAGATTGGCCAAGATTTGAATATAGCTGCCATATAAACCGATATTCGATTTAAGGTTTTGGGGCCGTAAAAGCCACATTTATTATCCGATTTTGCTGAAATTTGGGACAGTGAGTTGTTTTAGGCCCTTCGACATCTTTCTTCAATTTGGCTCTAATCGGTCCAGATTTGAATATAGCTGCTTTATAGACCAATCTCTAGATTTAGGGTTTTGGACCCATAAAATCCTTATTTATTATCCGATGTCGCCAAAATTTATGACAGTGAGTAAAGTTAAGCCCTTGACATACTTCTGCAATATGGCCCAGATCGGCCCAGATTTGAATATAGCTGCCATATACACCGATCTCTCGGTTTTAGGTTTTGGGGCCATAAAAAGGGCATTTATTGTCAGATTTTGCCGAAATTTAAGACAGTGAGTTGTGTTAGGATCTTCGATGTCCTTCTTCAATTTGGGCCACATCGGTATAGATTTTAATATAGCTGCCATGTGGACCGATAACTCGATTTAAAGTCTTGGCCCCATAAAAGGCGCATTAGTATTCCGATTTCAGTGAAATTTGACACTGTAACTTATGTTAGGCTTTTCGACATCCGTGTCGTAAATGGTATGCATAAGGTATGCAATTTTCATCGGATTTTGATGAAAGGTGGTTTACATATATACCCGAGGTGGTGGGTATCCAAAGTTCGGTCCGGCCGAACTTAACGCCTTTTTACTTGTTCGGATATTGATTATGCGATTTTGAGCTTGTTTCTTGAAGGAAAAACATAGGAGTTGCACTAAACCGAATTTTTTGCCAATAATCTTCAATACTGTATACTCAACTCGAAAAATTTTTTCGCATCAAAAATTGAAAATTTTCATAAGGGATTAGCCTTTGATAAAAAAATGCAAAAAAATAAAATGTGAAATTCCATTTAATTCTGTTCATTTTACGAATCGTCTTCGAATTTCGAAATGCGGAATGCTTGGAATTTTTCGAAATTCGAAGAAATGAAGGAGTCACAGCGTTGTTGGCCTTGAAAAGAGCTTTGAATTTTTACGCCCAAAATAAATTGGTTTTTGCTATGTTTTTCATAGCAACCTTTACAGCATCGCTTCATGTAGCACCTCTACGGAAAGGGATTTTTGTCACGAATCCAACGGTGTATAAAAAATTGACACGTTCGGGAAACTGAGGAAGTTACAGCAGTTGCAAACTCACGTTGGTTTTTTTTTGAATTTTTGGATATCAGTTATGCGATTTTGAAGCAATACTCGTAAAGTTTTCAAGGAAATTGAAGAGAGTATTGCTTCATCCAGCACCATTACGGAAAGAGATTTTCTTCACGAATCCAATGGTGTGCTCAGAATTTTGAAGTTCGCAAAACAAAGGATGTTACAGCAATTTTTAACTCACGCTGATTTTTTTTAGCTTTTTTCGGATATTGACGTTGCGATTTTAAGCTTGTTTCTTGAAGAAAAAAGATAGGAGTTGCACTAAACCTATTTTTTGCCATTATCTTCAATACTGTATACTCAACTCGAAAAATTTTTTCCCATCAAAAATTGAAAATTTTCATAAGGGGTTAGCCTTGCTAAAAAAATGCAAAAAAAATAAAATGTGAAATTCCAAGTAATTCTGTTCACTTTACGAATCGTCTTCGGATTTCGAACTGCGGAATGCTGAAAAATTTTCGAAATTCGAAAAAATGAAGGAGTTACAGCGTTTATGATCTTGCAAACGACCTTGAATTTTTAAGGCTCAAAAAATTTGGTTTTATCGATGTTTTTCACAGAAAACTTTACAGTATTGCTTCACCCAGCACTTCTACTGAAAGAGATTTTGCAGTCGAATCCAACGGTGTCTGATGTTTGCAAAACTATAAAAGTTACAGGAAATGCAAACTCAAGTTGGTTTTTTTTTTAATTTTTTACCCTACACCACTAATGGGGTACAGGGTATGATAACTTAATGAATTTGTTTGTATCACCCAGAAGGAAGAGAGATGAAGCCATTGATAAGTATACCGATCGACTCAGAATCATTTTCTGATTCGATTTAGCTTTGTCAGTCTGTCTATCTGACCGTCTGTCTTTCCGTCTGTTTGTCCTTCTGTCTGTCCGTCTGTCTGTCCGTCTGTCTGTCCGTCTGTCTGTCCGTCTGTCCGTCTGTCCGTCTGTCTGTCCGTCTGTCTGTCCGTCTGTCTGTCCGTCTGTCTGTCCGTCTGTCTGTCCGTCTGTCTGTCCGTCTGTCTGTCCGTCTGTCTGTCCGTCTGTCTGTCTGTCTGTCCGTCTGTCTGTCCGTCTGTCTGTCCGTCTGTCTGTCCGTCTGTCTGTCCGTCTGTCTGTCTGTCTGTCTGTCTGTCCGTCTGTCTGTCCGTCTGTCTGTCTGTCTGTCTGTCTGTCCGTCTGTCTGTCCGTCTGTCTGTCCGTCTGTCCGTCCGACTGTCTGTCTGTCTGTCCGTCTGTCTGTCCTTCTGTGCATGTTAATTTGTGTACAAACTACAGGTCGCAGTTTTCATCCGATCATCTTCAAATTTGGAAAAGGCATGTTTTTCGCCCTAGAGACGAAGCCTATTGAAATTGGTTCGGTTCAGGTTTAGACATAGCTTCCATATATATGATCGACCGATTTGCAGTAATAATGCAATAAAATGGTCATTTGTTAACCAATTCACATATACCCAGCGGTGGAAACCAATGCCCCTGCTCATAAACACTTCTAAAAGTTGACCCTACAAGAGAGCCGATACACATACACACTCAACTTTTGCCATCTTGCATTATAGAAGGCCTTAAAGACAGCATTTTATCAGCCAATGAAAGTGCTAGTAGTCATTCCATGACAACTTCTCAGAATATGGCCATGGCAGAATAAATGAGCTGTTGTACATTTGTCTCTTTAGTTTGCATTTTATACCCTACACCGCCATGTTGGACTCCTATCTTTACAAAATTTGGCATGAAGTGCTCTTTCTGGGGTTTTAATATGTGCGAACAATTTCATCAAAATCGGTTCAGATTTAAATAAAGCTACCATATATATCTTTTATCCGATATGGGTTTTAGGCCATAGAAGCCACAATTTGGGTCTCTCACCCTCCTCCTATTAAACAAGAAAAAAACCGCCAAAATGAGACTCACATGTAGTGGCCTGAAAAAACTACCAAATTTCTACAAAATCGGGAGATAAATGTGAATTTTAGGGGTCAAAAACCTTAAATCGGATTAAGTCTATACGACAGGATAAAGGGAAATCTAATCCAACTTAAATTGGGTTGTAAGTGCTACTTTTATGGGTCCATGACCTATGTCATAAGATCGATCTATATAGCAGCTATATTCAAATATGTTCCGATATGGAACAAATTTGGGTCGGATGACGGAGAGTTTAAAAAAACTCACAGTTTCAATTTCCAGCGAAATCGTATAATAAATGCGGCATTTAAGGGCTTCAGGCCCTAAGTCGGCATATCGGTCTATATGACAGCTATATCTAACTGTAGACCGATGTTAACCATATTTGAGTCAGATTTTGGGAAGCTTAAAAATACTCTGTTTAAAATTTAAGCGAAATCGGGTAATATTGTAAATGGAGCTTTTATGGGCTTCAGGTCCTAAATCGGCTGATCGGCCTATATGACAGCTATATCTAACTATTGTCCGATCTTAACTATATTTGTGTCAAATATTGGGAAGATTAAAAAAACTCACTGTTTCAAATTTCAGCGAAATTGGATAATAAATGCAGCTTTGATGGTCTCAAGACCCTAAATCGGCAGATCGGTCTATATGGCAGATACATCAAAATATGATCCTATCTAGACCATATTCGAGTGGGATCACGGTAGGCTCGAAAAAGCTGACTGTTCGAAATTTCAGCAAAATCGAAAAAATAAATGAGCGTTCTATGGACTCCAACCCCTAAAGCAGAAGATCGGTCTATATGGCAGCTATAACCAAATTTGAATCCGATTTGGCCCATGTTTGAACTTAACATGCCTATGGACAAAATTCGGATCTGTGCAAAATTTCAGCTCAATATCTCAATTTTTCAAGGCTGTAGCGTGATTCAAGCACTTGAACGTTATGTTGGATGTGAGTACAACCTAAGCACAAAGAGTAAACTTATATTTCCAAGAGTAGACAAAAAATAAGCAGTGTCGATGGAAGCGAAAGACAATGCTGTTTGTTCTAAAAATAGACAATTGTTTTTGCTTGCCTTTAGCCGCGCACATCGTAAACAAGTGGTTGGCTGAACACTTCATTGCAGGCATTATAAAAAATCCTGCGGTACAGCTCTTTCCGCCGCTAGGTATATTTATCTCCCGATTTACACTCCTAAAGCCACTGCAAGCGCATTTATTGACTAATCTTGCCAAAACTTTGTACAACGCTTATGACCACATACCCATGATCGTCTAATATGCCCAAATGGGGGGGTATTTGAGGATGGGAAACCTCCCATTACTTGGACCTAATGTTTTATGTCATATTTGTAATCTACTGCCTAATACCTTGCATTTGAGCCCCATATTGACATGAACTTCGAATATATCTGTTTAGAGTAGTTTCGGGGTTGGGGCGGCCCGCTGGGTACTTGGACCCAAATTTTAATACCATATTCGTTTTTTGGTCTCTAATACCTTTTATTTGATACCCTTATTGTGCCCATCGGACCACTTTCGGATATGGGTGGCGTTTTAGGGGTTATAAAGCCTATGTTTCCCTCCAGACCAACCTACACAATCTATGAAAATTTTAAGAAAATCCGTTCAGCCAAGTATCATATAGTCATAATGGATCTAATGGCGCTTTTGAGGCTTGGCGTGACCCCCTATACTTCGATCTGATTTTGTATGCCAGATTCGAAATCTACTCCCGAATACTTTCCATTTGAGCCCCATATTGAAATGAACGTTTAATATGTCTGTTTGGGGAAGTTTTGGGGTTGGGGCGCCCCGATGGGTACTTAGACTTAAATTTTAATACCATATTTACCATATTCGTATTCTACTCTCCAATACCTTTCATTTGATACCTATATTGTCCCGATCGGTCCACTTTTCATTTTGGGTTGTGTTTTTGGCATAAGGGGGAGGGTCCGTTCCCCTTCCGATACCTACACATTAATCGAAAATTTCGAGAAAATTGAGTCTGCCGTTTTTCATGCTATACGGAACAAACAAACCGAGTCCTATATATCCGTGATTGGCTAATGTGCCCTTTTGGGCGTTTTCGTGGGGACGGGGTGACCCCCTATACTTCGACATGAATTTGTATGCCAGATTGGTTATCTACTCCCACATACTTTTCATTTGATACCCATATTGTCCTTATCGGCCCACTTTAGATTTTGGTGGTATTTTTGGGGTAACGGTGAAGGGTCCGCCCCCTTCCGTTATCAATAAATTATAAAGCCTATTCCTAATTGCTGAACACATTCCGAATCTACTCCCGAATACCTTTCTTTTGAGTCCCATATTGGCATGATCGTGAAATAAACCTATTTTAAGGGGTTTTGGGGTTGGGCGGCCTCCAGATACTTGGACCCAACTTTTATTATGAAATTCGTAAACTACTCTTGAATACCTTTCATTTGAATCCCATATTACCCCTATCGGTTCACTTTTATTTTTGGGTAGTATTTATGGGGTAAGGGGAGGGTCCGCCCCCCCTTCTAATATCAAAAAATTATATACCCTATGTTTCCTTCGGGACCAACCAACACAATCTGTGAAAATTTCAACGGAATCGGAATCGTTCCAGATTTTGATATAGCTCCGGACTAATATTGCAATAAAGTGCTCTTTTGTTAACCGATTCTCCCAAAATTTGGCTGGAAGGATATTCTTATGTATAGTTAAATATTACCGATGAATATCATAGAAATCGGTTCAGATTTATATATAGCTGCCATATATGTATTTCGTCCGATTTTCACTTCTAGTGTCACTGCAAGCGCATTTATTGACTAATATTGGCAAAATTGTGTACAACTCTTTGCTCGATGCCTACCACAATAATTATGAAGTTTGGTGAAAATCGGTTTTTGGGAAATTTTCTAGACATATAGAAATCATTGTAGCGGAGATGGACATATTGATGCGCATTAATGAATTTTTTCCTTAGCAACTGAAACAAACATTTCAGCTAAACGTCATTAAGAAAATTTAAGTTCTGCAGCTCCACATTCCGCCGTAACACAGAAGTTCAAATCCTGGCGAGAACATCAGAAAAAACTTTCAGCGGTGATTATGCCTTCCAAATGCTGGCAACATTTGTGAGGTACTGTGACATGTAAAGAGTTGTCGCACTGTGACACGCCTTTCGGACTCGTCGATGAAAAGAGGCGCCTCACCATTGAGCTTAAACTTGAACCGGATAGCACTCATTGATATGTGAGGAGTTTGCCCCTGTTCCTTAATCGAATGTTCATGGGCAAAATTTTTCATCTCTCCATTCAGACTTTAAGATATCCTGTGACATTTACCAAAAGTCAAACTAAATTTTCCACACATTCAATATGTCACCCCTCATGGTAAGGACAATTCTTTTTAAAAAGCAAAAAATCCCTCATGTATGCTTAAGAAAACTCCATGCAGGCGTCGTTGTCAATCAAAACCAGACGACAAAATGACATAGACCATTGTTCACTGATTTATGATTCCCAAGCCATGACCTTCGTCTGTGAGAAGTTAACAACACACATAACTGGAGGCGGAAAACACAAAGCATGACATATGAAAAAAAATTATGAAGAATTAAAAGAAGTCAAAAGAAAATGCGCAAACCACAGCAGAACGGATGGATGATAAAACGATCTGGCATAAAATAATACAAAGTAAAGGATACTTCCTTATTATGTTTCCAAGGATGTTAGTCGAACGTAGAACAACAACATACTCGTATGTGTTGATGATGTTTTGGGATTATATTTTTAAGCATTTTAACTCACTAAAGATGAAAGTCTTGTGAAAGCCATAAGAAGATTTTTGGTTTTCTGTAGTTGTTTTTAAAATGACTTTAACTCTTTTTAAGACCTTTGCTCCTTTCTTTTCATTCACATTGTGGTTTTCTGTGTTTCTTAATAATTGACCAAAAAAGTGGTTTTTGGCGCACAGGAGTTTTTTTGCAAAGCAGAGTTTTGAAGGATGTCAAATGCATAGAATGAGAATTACCATAGACGTTCCCTCAACAAAAAGATTTTGACATCCGAGAAGGTCAAGTACATGGAAGTCATCTAGGAAATTGAATTGGAAGTGTTGTTGTTGTTGTATTCTATCTTTTGTCTGTTGAATATCCAGATCCAGGAACTCTGCGGCTAAGGTGGGGTGCGTCCGCAGGGATCTGAGTCTGGACCCAGGTCACAATCAGGAACCACATCCTGCACGTTGGCATCAATCGTTGCCCTGTAGGAGTTGAAGCGGCCGCATCTGCCGGATCGTAATTGGGCCAGAACTACTCTGGTCCGCCGTGAGATGACAAATTCTTCAAATGCAATGTAAGCCGGTTAATCTCCAAGGACCACATTCACCAGGTAGTCATTCATCGCATCTGCTACCGCGACTGCATGAATGTTGTCTAGACCCGCTGAATATGCCGCTTGATCTAGAGATGCTGTCTTGTAGCACTGGACCTCTCGCTCTAGATCATATAGATCCACCTAGAGGCTTCTAGGCGTTGAATACCTATGCACAATATGATGATTTGGATGGTCCCTTCGATAACAGCCCAGAATGCTTAGGTAGCATGTAGTTATGTCTTCGCATGCGTAGGATCTTCGTCTCCTGATGGAAGTGGTCGACGTGTGAACTAAGGACACAGTCCGTCGAAGTTCTAAGACCGCCATTCTGACAGATTAGAACATATTCCACTGAGTGTAACATAGTTTAAGAGACACATTGGCGCTGCATTACTTAGCGCCCTAAGTGTTGCCAGCAATTGACTTGAGGACCTTGTTCCTGCTTCTGACCATATCGCAAATTGCAGCGGCATGTGGGGAGAATGTATAAGAGCTGCCAAATATGACACCAAGTGTTTTGGAACACTTGATGGTCGAAATCGTTTCTCCATCGACTTTCACATTTAGCATATCTTTCACCTCATGCGTATTTGTAGTGAACTTTGTGGCTGAAGATTTGGTGCCAGATATCTTAAAATCTCTTGTAGAGAAATAAGCGCCAATATCGTTGAGGTAGACGTTTTACCTATCGCAGATGACAACAATTGTTAGGGGCCTGGTGCCACGATCTCCATGCCTTGTGGTTGCAGTGGTGCAGAAGATAGGTAGAGGTTAAATAGTGCCGGAGATATCACCCCGTCTTGGATTACTCCCATTTCCACTCTACGGGGTTTCGAAATACAAAAACGACTGGCGACCACACAGATAATTGGTTACCCAGCGTTTCAGGACTGACTGGAGAGACGTGTTGGCGATGTCCTCAAATAGTTTGACATGGCTGACTATGTGTCGAATTCTTTCGACGGTGATACGAGGACCGTATTTTAACATGGCCTGGGCTGAGCCACGGCAAATGTTATGGTTGCTTGCAAATCAGATGCTACTCTATACAGTCTTCGGAATCCATGCTGATGATCGGAGGAGAATGGAAATTTCCAACAAAACTCAGGAGGAGTAGTCTTTAGAGAAAATTTCATAGAAATTTTGTCTTTAGATAAAATTTCATAGAAATTTTGTCTTTAGATAAAATTTCATAGAAATTTTGTCTTTAGATAAAATTTCATAGAAATTTTGTCTTTAGATAAAATTTCATAGAAATTTTGTCTTTAGATAAAATTTCATAGAAATTTTGTCTTTAGATAAAATTTCATAGAAATTTTGTCTTTAGATAAAATTTCATAGAAATTTTGTCTTTAGATAAAATTTCATAGAAATTTTGTCTTTAGATAAAATTTCATAGAAATTTTGTCTTTAGATAAAATTTCATAGAAATTTTGTCTTTAGATAAAATTTCATAGAAATTTTGTCTTTAGATAAAATTTCATAGAAATTTTGTCTTTAGATAAAATTTCATAGAAATTTTGTCTTTAGATAAAATTTCATAGAAATTTTGTCTTTAGATAAAATTTCAGAGAAATTTTGTCTTTAGATAAAATTTCGTAGAAATTTTGTCTTTAGTTAAAATTTCGTAGAAATTTTGTCTTTAGATAAAATTTCATAGAAATTTTGTCTTTAGGTAAAACTTCATAGAAATTTTGTCTTAAGGTAAAATTTCTATGAAGTTTTACCTAAAATTTCATAGACATTTTTTCTTTAGGTAAAATTTCATAGAAATTTTGTCTATAGGTAAAATTTCATAGAAATTTTGTCTATAGGTAAAATTTCATAGAAATTTTGTCTATAGGTAAAATTTCATAAAAGTTTTGTATTTAGGTAAAATTTCATAGAAATTTTGTCTTTAGGGAAAATTCATAGAAATTTTGTCTTTAGTTAAAATTTCATAGACATTTTGTCTTTAGGTAAAATTTCATAGAAATTTTGTCTTTAGGAAAAATTTCATAGAAATTTTGTCTTTAGGAAAAATTTCATAGAAATTTTGTCTTTCGGTAAAATTTCATAGAAATTTTATCTTTCGGTAAAATTTTATAGAAATTTTGTCTTTAGGGAAAATTCATAGAAATTTTGTCTTTAGAGAAAATTTCATAGGAATTTTGTCTTTAGGTAAAATTTCATTGAAATTTTGACTTTAGGTAATTTTCATAGAAATTTTGTCTTTAAGTAAAATTTCATAGAAATTTTGTTTTTAGTTAAAATTTCATAGAAATTTTTGTCTTTAGGTAAAATTTCATAGAAATTTTGTCTTTAGATAAAATTTCATAGAAATTTTGTCTTTAGATAAAATTTCATAGAAATTTTGTCTTTAGATAAAATTTCATAGAAATTTTGTCTTTAGATAAAATTTCATAGAAATTTTGTCTTTAGATAAAATTTCATAGAAATTTTGTCTTTAGATAAAATTTCATAGAAATTTTGTCTTTAGATAAAATTTCAGAGAAATTTTGTCTTTAGATAAAATTTCGTAGAAATTTTGTCTTTAGTTAAAATTTCGTAGAAATTTTGTCTTTAGATAAAATTTCATAGAAATTTTGTCTTTAGGTAAAACTTCATAGAAATTTTGTCTTAAGGTAAAATTTCTATGAAGTTTTACCTAAAATTTCATAGACATTTTTTCTTTAGGTAAAATTTCATAGAAATTTTGTCTATAGGTAAAATTTCATAGAAATGTTGTCTATAGGTAAAATTTCATAGAAATTTTGTCTATAGGTAAAATTTCATAAAAGTTTTGTATTTAGGTAAAATTTCATAGAAATTTTGTCTTTAGGGAAAATTCATAGAAATTTTGTCTTTAGTTAAAATTTCATAGACATTTTGTCTTTAGGTAAAATTTCATAGAAATTTTGTCTTTAGGAAAAATTTCATAGAAATTTTGTCTTTAGGAAAAATTTCATAGAAATTTTGTCTTTCGGTAAAATTTCATAGAAATTTTATCTTTCGGTAAAATTTTATAGAAATTTTGTCTTTAGGGAAAATTCATAGAAATTTTGTCTTTAGAGAAAATTTCATAGGAATTTTGTCTTTAGGTAAAATTTCATTGAAATTTTGACTTTAGGTAATTTTCATAGAAATTTTGTCTTTAAGTAAAATTTCATAGAAATTTTGTTTTTAGTTAAAATTTCATAGAAATTTTTGTCTTTAGGTAAAATTTCATAGAAATGTTTGTCTTTAGGTAGAACTTCATAGAAATTTTGTCTTTAGAGAAACTTTCAGACTTTATGTCTTTCGATAAAATTTCTAAAAAAAGGAAGCTTTTAGTTAAAATTTGGTCTCTACCTCATTTCAAAATTTCTTCTCTCTTAAATACATTTTTGTAACAGCAACCCTTTTTATACCCTTAAGGCCAAAGTATTTAAACAATTAATTAGACTTGATGAATGGTATGTAAACGTCAACAGAACACTTTCCGTTCAACACTTTAAAGAGCTCAAAGTAAAACTTTTAACGCCTTAACTGCTTTGTAATGGCACGGTTGGTATTATAGGCAAATAAATGACTTCCGTTTTCTTCCGCTTAAACTCTCCCAATGGATTTGTTATGCATGTCGAAAACCAAAGAAATACAGCCTAATCATTGCTGGCTTCTTCTTGGTATGGAGGCGAAAATGGGAAGTGTTCTTATGAGAAGTGAAAATAAAAGTTTATTATTCGAAATAAACTTTTTCAACAGTAAACGATGATTTGACGATTTTTGAATGTGTTCGAAATCAATTTGAGTTTAAAAGTTTCAGCAACAAGGTCTCGGCTCTCTATGAAAGAATATAAATGGGTTTTTAATTTGAAAATCATCGAAAGATATAATTGGAGAATAATTTGCTACCCCATACGTGTAAAACACATTTAAAAGAAAGAAATGAAGTTTAATCTGGTAGGTCGTTGGGGATGGCAATTGAGCCACATCGGTTCAGATTTGGTTCTAGCTCCCATATAAACCGATCTCCCGATTTGAATTCTTAAGCCCCTGGAAGCCACAATTTTCATCCGATTAGGCTGAAATTTTGCATGTAGTGTTCTGTTACGATTTTCAATAATTGTGTTAAGTATGGTCCAAATCGGTCAAGAACATGATATAACTCCTTGACTTTTTGAGCCCTTCCAAGACGCGATTTTTATCCGATTTAGCTGAAACTTTGGATATAATGTCCTGTTATGACTCTCAACAACTGTGCCAGTTACGGTTCAAATCGGTCAATTACTAGATAAAGCTCCCATATTTTAGCAGAATCCATGATGGTGGGTTCCCAAGATTTGACCCGGCCGAAGTTTTACTTGTTAAGTTTCAAATTTATAAACCAACTGCAAGGGCATAGCTTGCTCCAGCGAAAATAGTGAAATCATGACTATTACCCAAAACTAAGATTTCATCATGAAATTAACCACCTTCCAACCCACTGCTGTTATTATCCCTTATTCAAGGCAATAAATCTTTGCAAACCCAACATTCGTGAAAAACACTGAAGCATTGCTGAAATCCAGTCGTTAATATCATTGCCAAAAGTCTGCCAATATCATTTGCAAAATTATTAAATATCTGTTTAATCATATGGGATTTTTCTCTGACATGTAAGAGTGTCTTAAGTGTCAACCAGCTTTTTTGCAAAAGGTACCAGGTTGGCAGTAATGCAGAATTTGGTGTTGATATAAGGGAGGCTTATGCCAAATGTGCCATACACAAGCATGTGAGCCATGATTTATGAGTTTTCTACACAGAACTATAAGCGATAAGGAAAAATTAAGAAAACAACAAGGACAAGCATAACGTATAAGATGCAGAGACATATGAAATGCTATGCCCTATCTGGTTTCAATATGCATGGAATTTTTGCAATACTCCAAGGATGAGGCCATACAAAAACCATTTTTTCAAGCTGAACATTTTACTTCTTCATGAAAAATTTTATTGACAATTTTTTTTATTCCCATTACTACTGAGGTACAGTGTCCTACCTTTAAAGATATGAGCCAAAGATAACGAACTTAATTTAATTATGAACAAATACTAATTAATGGCAATTATTTATGGTCTTTTCGCTAATGTTTAAACCTAGGGACCCAGCTTATTAGGTATCATGTGTTCCAGTAATAAATCTTTGAAATAATCCAACTTTTGCTACTTTTTAAGGAAACTTTTCCATTGGTGAAAGATTTTTTACTTTATATTAAGGAGTTTGCATCTTTAATTGTAGTTAAATACTAGATCCTTTTCTTTGCGTCTTATCTTGAAATCTTGTACAGATATTTTTTTGTTGATGTAGGTCGTTGAAATTTGCAACTGGACCATATCGGATTTGGATAAAGCTCCCTATAAAGCGGTCCTTCGATTTGGTTTCTTGATTCCCTAGAAACCTCAATTCTTTCAACATTCATGCCGATTATGGTCTGAATCGGTTCTTAACCTGATATAGTTCCAATGCAGGCTACTGTCGCTCATCGACGCGTCTGTCAAGGAACAAATTGAGGACCAACCGGTTCGATGGTTTGGGAAGAACTTATTTTATTTCTAATATTATCTTAACTCTAAACCTACATCTATATGTACAAATAAACTAAACCTATACGGCCACGGGCAGCGAGAATATAATTTTCAATTATCAGGATACATTTGTGGCCGACCCTAAACAAACACAATTGCTTTCTCCGAACCACTTATTTCCTTATTGAAATAATGCATATCTAATGAACGCACATGGTTATGCGGCCATGGATAAATTGTGTGTCCCATGGCAAAAATATAAGGGAGAAAGTAGCACAGGGCACGCCACAGTGGGGCATTTTATCGCCCTCCCATGGGTGACCACCATAAATGATCTATTACGGATGCAGACTGAGGAGGGATTTGCTACGCAGACCATGTTATAATACTTCTATGGGCTAAGGATCCGAACGAGCTATGCAGAAGGGCCGAAAGGATCTGGCATATGGCATATGACTAGGCTAGACCCAGAGGTCTCAATATTAACCCAGAGAAGACTGAAATATGCCTGTTCACGAGGAAGACGAAGGTGGGCACCACTTTTCCTCAATAAGACGATTTCAATATCTGACAAGGTCAAATACTTAGGTGTGATCTTGGACAGGAAACTGAATTGGAAGTATCACAATCAGGAGCATACTGAGAAGGCTCACAGATGTTGGGCACTATGTAGACGGGCCGTAGGCTCGAAATGGGGCCTGAATCCGAGGATAGTCCACTGGCTCTACAGGAGCGTGATTAGACCAATACTTACTTGCGCCTCAGTAGTTTGGTGGATAAAATACAACAGGTTCAGACAACATGTTGTCTTGGCTTAGGCGGAGGGATGGAGACCACGCCGACTAGGACACTGGAGACTATCCTAGATATCCGACCCATTGGCATACAGATTAAGTGTGAGGCAGCCACTGCGGCTATGAGACTTAAGGCGATGAGAGAATGGATTGAGGGTGGGAGCAGCTCGTACCATCGCGGTATAATTGAGGCGACGATAGGAAACCTGGAAGGAAGGGAAGACGTTTCCAATCGGATACCTGAGATGAACCTTGAAGTCGAGTGCGAGGCACGGCTGCCAGAGGCATAGTCTTGGATTGACGGAACCCTAGTATTGCCATCTGGAAGATCATGTTACACGGATGGATCAAAGCTAGAGGACAGACAGAGTGGGCTGGGGTTTACATTGGGAACCCAGGGACTGAGATCTGTTTTAGATTGCCTGACTATAAAACGGTCCTGCAGACGGAGATCAAGGCGATCACGGAATGCGTAAAGTGGTGTGATGCTAACGCGAGGACGTCGAGTGTGAACACCTTTGCCGACAGTAAAATTGCCATAAGGGCAATAACAACCAGGACAGTAGGGTCACGAACAGTCTTGCAGTGTAAGAAGGAGATTAACGCCTTCTTTGAGGATGGCAAAATCCGTATAGTTTGAGTGCTGGGTCATAGCAGAGTAAAGGGGAATGAAAGAGCAGACGATTTGGCGGTGAAGGCCAGAGGACTGCCGTCAATAAACTTGGTTATCCCGAAGCCTTTCGAGTTGACGCAGTCCGAGTTAAAGACGTGGTCTGCGAACGGGCATACAACACGGGAACTGTGAAACGGTCTGTTGGGCGGTGAAAATATTATGAAGAGATCCGGATCGTGAGGCGACGAGGCTATTACTGAAAGGAAGTAAGAAGGAGGTCAGTATATATAACGGGACACATAGGACTACGAGCTCACTTATGTAGGGCATGTGGGGAACGTGATGAGATGTTGGAGCATTTCCCTATGTGATTGGTGTGCAGCAAGTGATAGTATGTCTAGGGCATGCGGGGAAAATAATGAGACGTTGGAACATTTCCTGGATTTCGCGGCTAACAGACACCAGTACTTAAGTCGAAACACAATACCAGACATGAACCAACTTAGGGGCGTGGTATAGAAAAAAATTCAGAATTTTGTAAGCGGCACAAAATTCCAAACTTAGATTTTCTTCGAGGTTACTAGGGCGCACAACAAACCAATTATTGGCTTATGTGTTTGTCCATAGTAACATGGGGCGGATTAATATCTGCACCCCATTTTCAACTTAAACTATAGAAAAAATTTCGGTACCAAATTTTTTATAGAAAAAATTTCGGTGCCTAATTTTTTATAGAAAAATATTGCTACTAAATTTTGTAAGGAAAAAATTTCGCGACCTAATTTTTTAAAAAGAAAGTCTCTACCTAATTTTTTTATAGAAAAAATTTCGCTACTAAATTTTTCATAGAAAAAATTTCGCTACCAAATTTTGTATAGAAAAAGTTTCCCTACAAAATTTTTTATAGAAAAAATTTCGCTACCAAATTTTTTATAGAAAAAATATCAGTTACAATTTTTTTATAGAAAAAAATTAGTTAACAAATTTTTTATAAAAAAATTTCGCTATTAAATTTTTTAAAAAAAAATTTTTGATGCCAAATTTTAAAAAAAAAATTTTTGATGCCAAATTTTTTATAGAAAAAATTTTGCTACCAAAATTTTTTAAAAAAAAAAATTAGTGCCAAATTTTTGATAGAAAAAATTTCGCTACAAAATTTTTTATAAAAAAAATTTGCTGGAAAATTTTTTATTGAATAATAACTATACCAAATTTTTTATGCCAAAATTTTCACTACGTAATTTGTTATAGAAAAAATTTCGCTACCGAATTTTTTATAGAAAAAATTTCGCTTCCAAATTTTTTATAGAAAAAATATCGGTTACATATTTGTTTTATAGAAAAAATTTAGTTCACAAATTTTTTATAAAAAAATTTCGCTACCAAATTTTTTATAGAAAAAATTTTGGTGCCAAATTTTTTAAAGAAAAAATTTCATTACCAAATTTTTTAATAAAAAAAATTTTGCTACCAGATTTTTTATAGAAAAAATTTAGCTACCAAATTTTTTATAGAAAAATTTAGCTACCAAATTTTTCATAGAAAAAATTTTTTTTTAAGAAAAAATTTCGGTACCACATGTTTTTACAGAAAAAATTTCGTACTAAATTTTTTTTTAAAAAAATTTGCTACCAAATTTTTTATTGAAAAAAATTCGCTACCAAATTTTTTATAGAAAAAAATTCGCTACCAAATTTTTTATTAAAAAAAATTTTGGTGCCAAATTTTTTAAAGAAAAAATTTTGGTGCCAAATTTTTTAAAGAAAAAATTTTGGTGCCAAATTTTTTAAAGAAAAAATGTCACTACCAAATTTTTTTATAGAAAAAATTTTGCTACCAAATTCTTAATGGAAAAATTTCGCTGCCAAATTTTTTGTAGAAAAATTTTATTACCAAAATTTTTTATAGAAAAAATTTCGCTACCAAATTTTTTGTAGAAAAATTTCAATACCAAATTTACTTTTGAAAGTTCTTTGCTGTGCTAATCTTTGAAAAGAAAGCATTCGATGAAATGGTCTATAGCCGGGCAATATCCTGCAATGGGATTTAAATATGATACCAATTTTTTTATAGAAAAAATATTGGTGCCAAATTTGGAAAAAATTTCGCTGTTAAAAGTTTCGCTTTCAAGTTTATTATAGAAAAAATTTTGCGGCTAAATTTTTTTATTAAAATTGCCGCACCAAATGTTTTCATAGAAAAAAATTTCGCCTGCCATTTTTATCAATATTGGTGCCAAATTTTTTAATAGAAAAAATTTTGCTATTAAAAATTTCGCTTTCAAATTTATTATAGAAAAAATTTCGCGGCCAAATTTTTCATAAAAATTGCCGCACCAAATTTTTTCCTAGAAAAACAATTTCGCCTGCCATTTTTATCATCATGGCGCTCTTCCCATCCAGAATTTCCTCTGATGGGCCAAATGACAACACAAAACCAACTGTCCTACTGTCATCGTATCATGCTAAAACAGCTGATTACAGCTGATGATTTGGCCATTGCCCACTATATGGCGCTTGGAGGGACATCAAGGCGTTCGCGATACGCCCACCCCCTTAACTCGAACTACGTAGCCACAAAAGACTTCGCATTCACCAAGCTCGATGTCGATGGCAGCCCTCTGGACCCTATTTATTATGACTTCCAAAAACCTTGTCCAGTCCAGCCCAAATCTCTCAATAACCTTATATGTCACCTACATAACCCCATCTCCCGATTAGTATTCTACGCCCTCTAAGAGTTAAATTTTTAACCGATTTGCCAGAAATGTGTTACGTAAAGTACAAACACAGGTGCCCATCAAGTTCATGTGGGTACATTTTTTGCAGAATCCATGACGATGGCTTTCCAAGCCCGAACTTAGCCCGTTGTTAGTATTTGGCAACGCATTGAGAACCATATTAATTTTTGCAATATTTTTTGCCATATTTCCATATTTTTTGGAACACCCTTTAATCATCCTACATTATCGTCATTTGCAAATACCGTGCAAGGTATTGAGGGGTCATTGCGTTATCAAATTAAAAAAAGTATTCTCTTTCCATGAAATACTGGCAATAACCAATCTGCGATTTCTACCCATGTCACTGCATAATCGCTTGGGTTGCGCAAAAAGTAATTGCGGATTTTTCATATAGTCGGCGTTGACAAATTTTTTCACAGCTTGTGACTCTGTAATTGCATTCTTTCTTCTGTCAGTTCTCAGCTGTTACTTTTAGCTTGCTTTAGAAAAAAAGTGTAAAAAAAGTATATTTGATAAAAGTTCATTCAAAGTTTTATTAAAAATGCATTTACTTTCTTTTAAAAAATCCGCAATTACTTTTTGGGCAACCCAATATTTTTCTTATAAAATCAACCATTTTTTTGATAAGAACAAAAATTTGCATTTATGTATCATAACAGAGCGAAAGGAAATTTTTTTTGAAAAATCCAAACAGTATTCTTTCAGACATTGTGAAAGTCAGTAAAAAATGAAATTTTTAGTCGCACTTACCATTTTTGCACTGTTTGAGGTAAAATTCGAAAACAAAACTTGTTTTTACCTAAAAAAAAATTCAAAATTTTAGATCAACCCATCTGACTCTAGCCCTGCAAGATATCGCCGCAGCGATCAATTTGTGCAACGTTTTGAAAAATTGGGCACTCTGTCCAAACGTTTGATTCCCCAAACAGAGGCTGTGATTAAATTGGCCATCAACAAAATACCCACAACAAATGCCTACACTAAATATCGCCAAGACTTACAGAGCTATTTGAGCAGCGTCAACCATTACCATACCAAACGTGGAGGTTGCTATGAGAAATCATTCAATTTAATTGGCCAATATGCTTCACTGATGGAACGTTATGAAAAACCAAATGCCCTACTGGAAGCCAAAAGAGTGAAGGCCTTGTTGAAAGAGTCTGGCAGTGATAATCTGAGCAGAGACTTGGACGAATGGATCGATGCTTATGAGAAGTCAAATTTTGATGTAGAATCGGAAAATCTCAGTTCCTCGGATACTAAGAAAGTTATGGCACTTCTTCAGGAGGTTTGTTAAGAAAGGGTTTAGCCAATTTTCCTAGTGTGACAAAGATGTGATAACAATATCTGTGGTATAGTAGAGTGATATGTTAATGTATGTTCCAGTAGTTTTATGAAAAATGAGCTAATAAAGTTAGAATTGATATATAATGGTGCTTATTATACCCCTCCTGGATATTGAGGGGGACTTCAATAATGTGGAGATAGGATCGATAGTCGCCGCACTGGAACGCACAGGAATTCGCCCCTTAATCTCCCAGTGGAACAATAATATGCTTTATGGCAGGATTATTAATGCTAACCTGGGAGTTAGTGTGGTCAGAAGTCGGTGACCAGAGGAACGCCCCAAGGATGAGTGTTTTCGCCGATTCTATGGAACCTCGTGATTAATGAAATCCTGATAGATATCGGTTAAGATGGCACGAGGATTATCGCTTATGCGGACGATGTCGGGCTGCTAGTTCGAGGCAGGTTTCTGCCGACTATCAGCGAGATCATGTAAGGGTCACTTGTCGCGATGGGCTACCAGAAATGGGTTGAGGACCAACCCAGGGAAGACGGAGTTGGTACTTTTCCCGCATTGCTTTTTGGACCGGAGTTCAGACTCTTTGGACGTGGTCGCGTCTTTGGACGTGGTCGCCCAACGACTTCGTGCTGCTGGTTCGAGGCAGGTTTCTGTCGACGATCAGCGAGATTATGCAAGGGTCACTGAGGAGGTGGTCGCGATGGGCTCCCAGAAATGGGTTGAGGACCAACCCTGGGAAGACGGAGCTGGTGCTCTTCCCGCCTAGATATATGAGACCGGAGTTCAGACTCCCGTCTTTGGAGGGGGTCGCCGAACAACGTCGTGCTGCTGGTTCGAGGCAGGTTTCTGCCGACTATCAGCGAGATCACGTAAGGGTCACTTGTCGCGATGGGCTACCAGAAATGGGTTGAAGACCAACTCAGGGAAGACGGAGTTGGTACTCTTCCCGCATAGCTTTTTGGACGCGGTCGCCGAACGACTTCGTGCTGCTGGTTCGACGCAGGTTTCTGTCGACGATCAGCGAGATTATGCAAGGGTCACTGAGGAGGTTGTCGCGATGGGCTCCCAAAAATGGGTTGAGGACCAACCCTGGGAAGACGCAGTTGATGCTCTTCCCTCCTAGATATATAAGACCGGAGTTCAGACTCCCGTCTTTGGACGCGGTCGCCGAACGACTTCGTGCTGCTGGTTTGAGGCAGGTTTCTGTCGACGATCAGCGAGATTATGCAAGGGTCACTGAGGAGGTTGTCGCGATGGGCTCCCAGAAATGGGTTGAGGACCAACCCTGGGAAGACGCAGTTGGTGCTCTTCCCGCATAGATATATGGAACCGGAGTTCAGACTCCCGTCTTTGGAGGGGGTCGCCGAACGACGTCGTGCTGCTGGTTCGAGGCAGGTTTCTGCCGACTATCAGCGAGATCACGTAAGGGTCACTTGTCGCGATGGGCTACCAGAAATGGGTTGAAGACCAACTCAGGGAAGACGGAGTTGGTACTCTTCCCGCATAGCTTTTTGGACCGGAGTTCAGACTCCCGTCTTTGGACGCGGTCGCCGAACGACTTCGTGCTGCTGGTTTGAGGCAGGTTTCTGTCGACGATCAGCGAGATTATGCAAGGGTCACTGACGAGGTTGTCGCGATGGGCTCCCAGAAATGGGTTGAGGACCAACCCTGGGAAGACGCAGCTGGTGCTCTTCCCGCATAGATATATGGAACCGGAGTTCAGACTCCCATCTTTGGAGGGGGTCGCCGAACGACGTCGTGCTGCTGGTTCGAGGCAGGTTTCTGCCGACTATCAGCGAGATTATGCAAGGGTCACTGAGGAGGTTGTCGCGATGGGCTCCCAGAAATGGGTTGAGGACCAACCCTGGGAAGACGCAGCTGGTGCTCTTCCCGCATAGATATATGAGACCGGAGTTCAGACTGCCGTCCTTGGACGGGGTCACCCTCCTCGTCCTTGATTCGAAACTGGCGTAGTCTACAATTCGAAACTGTCCTGGAAGGGGGAAAACCGAGGAAATAAGCCGTAAGGCATTGTGCGCATTATACTCCTGCAGTAGGATGTTCGGTAGGAAGTGGGGCGTAACTCCCAGAATGATTTATTGGATGTAAACGGCCATCGTAAGACCAGTACTGACCTATGGAGCACTGGTATGGTCGAATGCCGTAGGGAAGAGGACGCGTGGGAGGGAGTTCGAGAAGGTCCAGAGTCTGGTCTGCTTCGATATCACAGAGGCACTGAGATCGGCACCGCCGGCAGATCTGGAGGCGATGCTGAATATGCAGCCCATTGAAGTCTACATTCGGAACTGCGCCTCCAGGTTCGCGCTAAGGCTGATGGAGCACGGCTTGCTGAAGGAGGATGGATGCGGACACAATTCGATTCTGGGTGTTATGGATGCGGAGGGTAGACTGAGGAGGATCTCCGAGTACCTGGCATCAGTGCCGACTGGAGTGAGGGCATTCGCTATTCGATTTTCTGAGAGGGACGAAGGGAGGGCGAACTGAGAGAGACTGAGGAGGATCTCCGACTACCTGGTACCAGTGCCGACTGGAGTGAGGATATTCGCGATTCGATATTCGAGAGGGACGAATGGAGGGCGAATGGTGTACTTGAGGAGGTTGGCTCCAAGATGGAGTCAGGGAATGAATTGGGGATGATACTGGATGGGGGATACTCTGATGCACTGGATGGGGGATACACTGATGCACTCGATATCAGAA
Organism: Stomoxys calcitrans; assembly: GCF_963082655.1. Lineage (NCBI taxonomy): Eukaryota > Metazoa > Arthropoda > Insecta > Diptera > Muscidae > Stomoxys > Stomoxys calcitrans. The sequence continues at coordinate 209,487,619 of NC_081553.1, forward strand.
TGTCTCTGAGACTGCCGGGCGAGTGTACGGTCTTTCAGTCCGAAGTCTGTGCCATTGCAGTGGCCGCAAGAGGAATTCTGGTAAGGGACTTACCGCCCTCGAAACTTAAAATTTATGTGGACAGTCTGTCGGAGCTCAAGGCCTTAGGGTCCAGGATGATGAGGTCGAGGTGCGTGCTGGATTGTTTGGAGTCCCTGGAAAGAATCCGGGCCCACGATTTAACGCTGCCATGGGTTCCTGGGCATGAGGAAATTCCAGAAAATGAGAAGGCGGACGATTTTGCAGGAGGGCCTAGTAGGGCGGAGCTCAAGGCCTTAGGGTCCAGGATGATGAGGTCGAGATGCGTGGCGGATTGTTTGCAGTCCCTAGATAGGCTCCGGACCCACGATGTGACGCTGACATGGGTTCCTAAGCATGAGGGAATGCGAGGAAATGAGATAGTAGACGAGTGCGCCAGCAGGAGTTAGTCTGCGCCGGGCGGACCAATCATCGGTTTTGCCTACGTGCCAATTGTCGAGTTACCGAACACAATAGAGGGGATGGCCTGGGCGGCATCGGTAGCGAGGTGGGACTCGGTGGCGAGGTTGGACTCGGTGAATGGTTGCCGGACTGCAACGACGATATGGCCGGTCATCGACCGGAGGAGGACGAGGGAGTTGCTGGCGTTCGATAAGAGGTCGATGAGTAGCTTGACAGGGGTCGTAACCGGACAATGTGCCATAGGCCGCATGGGGATACCGCACAATGACTTCCGCAGGAGTTGTCTTGATGAGGAGACTATTGAGCACTTGCTGTGTTCTTGTCCGGATCTGCAGAGACTCTCCTCTCTGGGGAGCCGTTTCATCTGTGATCTGGGTGAACTTGAGAACGTATCTTTGATATGTCTCCTAAGATTTGTTAAAGGGACAGAATGGTTCCGACGGGGAGTGCCATAAGCTCCGGCATAGGTACATCCGTGCTTGCGTGGGACAACCTTTTCTTCACCCCCGCTCGGGTCTTCCACTTTTCCTATCTTTCTTTTATTCCTGTATAACCTCTAGTGAGACGTCTCACATCTTCTTTCTCTTCCCTTTCTCTCTGGGGTACCACAATGGGCCAAACTGGCCTTCAAGTGAACTCACCTTTGGTGGGCAACCCATTAAACCTAACCTAAGCTGTTATACCCACTACCATAGCATAGGAGGTATATTATGGGAAAATGGGTCTGGCAATAAATGGTGATAAGACGAAATGGATGGTTTAAACTCCCAAAAAGCCTTGTACAACCGATCAGATAAGGAAAATGGAGAAATTTGAGAACCACAACTTTGAGATAGTCAGCAACTTTATCTACCTCTGCACCGCCGACACTGAAACAAATGACACCAGTTTTGGGATAAAGCGAAGAAAATACTAGCAAACAGATGTTACTTTGGATTAGGTAAGCAGTTTAGAAACAAGGCCACCCCTTGATAGACGTAGATTACACTATACAAGACACTGATACTACCCGTGTTGTTATATGGTTCTGAGGCATGGGTACTTGTGAAAGCAGATGAGGCAGTGCTTGGAGTGTTTGAGAGAAGGATACTTCGTAAAATATATAGACCAGTTTGCGTTAATGGAGAATATAGGAGTCGTATGACCAGAAACCGCTGTATGAGCTGAATGACGACGTTAGCATAGTTACACGCACTAAAATACAACGGCTGTGGAATGGATGAAGAAGCTACAGCAAAGAAGTCTTTTGAAGGCAAACAGGGTGATACACTCAAAACGGGAAGACCAAATGCACAATGGCAAAATCAAGTGGTGGGAGACCCCTCAAACTTGGTGTCAGAGATTATAGAATGAGCGCAGAAGATCGAGGCACCTGAAACGCTATTCTATAAGAAAGTAGCTTTTAGAGGGTGCAATTCTTATCCGATTTGGTTGACATTTTACACGTTGCGTTTAACTATGACTTTCAACAACTGTGCCAAGTATGGTTCAAATCGATCTTTAACCTGATATAGCTGCCATATAAACCGATCTTCAGATTTGACTTCGTGAGCCTCTAGAAAGCGGAACTACCACCCGGTTTGATTGAATATTTGCACTTGGTGTTTTGGTATGACTTCCAACAACTGTTCCAAGGATGGATCAAATAGGTGGATAACCTGATATAGCTGCCACATTAACCAATCTTCCGATGTGACTTCTTGAGCTTCTAGAGGGCGCAATTTTGAAATGAAATTTTGTTCGTAGCACTTTGCTTTGACTTTCAATAACTGTGCTAAGTATGGTCTAAATCGGATCATAGCCTGATATATGTGCCATATAAAACGACCTACCAATTCGACTTCCTGAGCCTCTGGAGGGCGCTGTTATTTCTCGATTTGACTAAAATTTATTGGGTCTTTTTTTATGACTTCTAACAGTCATGACAAGTACAGTCCATATCTGTCTAGTAGTACATGCTAACCATGATGGAGCCTATATAAGATTCGCCCCGGCCGAACTAAACCCGCTTTTACTTGTTTTCATTTAGATTGTTTGCTGCTATAATAAAGCCTGCAGTTTTCGATTTGGCTACCATTTCTATTGGTTTTCTTCATTCTTAAACATTTCTAGTAAAAAGATATTTCCCACATTACATTTATTGAGTTGCCCAAAAAGTAATTGCGGATTTGTTAAAAGAAAGTAAATGCATTTTTAATAAAACTTAGAATGAAATTTAATCAAATATACTTTTTTTACACCTTTTTTTCTAAAGCAAGCTAAAAGTAACAGCTGATAACTGACAGAAGAAAGAATGCAATTACAGAGTCACAAGCTGTGAAAAAATTTTTCAACGCCGACTATATGAAAAATCCGCAATTACTTTTTGGGCAACCCAATAGTTTTGATTTCCAATGACTTTAAGCGTTTTGAAACTTCACCCAACATTTATCCCTCCCTTCTCAACCGCAATGACAAACTATCTGCCAATATTCACATTCCCACTCTAAGTCTAATAAAAATGAAACTTTTCGTTTAATATAAATGTCCTTTCCCATGTCTTATTTGTAAGCTCTCTATCTGCTTTCAGCATCCAGCCAATGTCCTTGAGGGTGTTAAATGGCCAATGATGCCATAAAACTGTCGATTATGGTCAATAGTCATTTTTCGATTTTATTCCATGTACCTTTTTTGGCCTTGTGGGCTTTAGTTCAGTTGGCAGGGGAGTGTGGTTTGTACTTATGTCAAAAGTCCTTGCAAAAAAAAAACTTTTTTCACACACTCTCAGAAAGTGGGCTTCGAACACTATTAGTTATTTCTTGCCTTGGAGGGTATATAGCACACAGCTATTGTAAAAAAACCAAAACTAGTAGGAAAAGTCCTTGTTAAGTTAAATTATTGAGTTGTTGGCTGGGGAGGTGAAAAAGTTTTTATCGGTTTATTTTTGTTTTACAAGGTTTGAGAATAAACCTGAGATTTTAATACGCTATTAAATTGAGTGCAAGAATATTGTGTGGGAAGTTTGCGATTCAATGTGAATAAATAGTTAGAAACTTACATAAATTCTTAACATTGCAAGCAAGAAATAAAGAAATAAAATCTTAACACAACTCACTGTTCGAAATTTCGGTGACATCGCACAATAAATGCGCCTTTCATGGGCCCCAAGCCTTAAATCGAGAGATCGGTCTATTTGGCAGCTATATTCAAATCTGCTCCGATCTAGGCCAAATTGAAGTAGGATGTCGAAGGGCCTAACACAACTCACTGTCCCAAATTTTGGCAAAATCGGACAATAAATGCACCTTTTATGGGCGCAATCCAAATCTAGACCGATCTGAGCCAAATTGCAAAAAGGTGTCAAAGGCCCTAACACAACCCACTATCCCAAATCAGCAAAATCGGATAATAAATGTGGCTTTTATGGGCAAAAGTCCCTAAATCGGCGGATCGGTCTATATGGCAGCTATATCCAAATCCGGACCGATCTGAGCCAAATTGCAGAAAGATATCGAAGGCCCCAACACAACTCACTGTTCCAAATTTCAGCAAAATCAAATAATAAATGTGGCTTTTATGGGTCTAAGACCCTAAATCGGCGTATCGGTCTATATGACATCTATATCCAAATCTAGACCGATCTCGGCCAAATTGCAGAAAGATATCAAAGGCCCTAACACAACTCATTGTCCCAAATTTCAGCAAAATCTAATAATAAATGTGGCTTTTATGGGCCTTCGACGCTAAATCGGCAGATCGGTCTATATGGGGGCTATATCAATATATAGTCCGATATAGCCCATCTTCGAATTATGGCAGCTATATCCAAATCTCGACCGATCTGAGCCAAATTGACGGAGGATATCGAAGGGCCTAACATAACTCACTGTCCCACATTGCAGCAAAATCGGATAAAATATGTGGCTTTTATGGGCCAAAGACCCAAAATCGGAGGATCGGTCTATATGGCAGCTATATCGAAATCTGAACCGATCTGGGTCAAATTGACGAAGGATGTCGAGGGGCCTAACATAACTCACTGTCCTAAATTTCAGCAAAATCGGATAATAAATGTGGCTTTTATAGGCCTTCGACGCTAAATCGGCAGATCGGTCTATATGGGGGCTATATCAATATATAGTCCGATATAGCTCATCTTCGAACTATGGCAGCTATATCCAAATCTCGACCGATCTGAGCCAAATTGCAGAAAGATATCAAAGGCCCCAACACAACTCACTGTCCCAAATTTCAGCAAAATCGGATAATAAATGTGGCTTTTATGGGCCTAAGACCCTAAATCGGCGTATCGGTCTATATGACAGCTATATGCAAATCTGGACCGATCTGGGCCAAATTGAAGAAGCATGCCAAAAGGTCTAACACAACTCAATGACCCTAAATCTAATAATAAATGTGGCTTTTATGGGCCTACAACGCTAAATCGGCAGATCGGTCTATATGGGGGCTATATCAATATATAGTCCGATATAGCCCATTTTCGAACTTAACCTGCTTATCGACAAAAAAAAGAATCTGTGCAAAGTCTCAGCTCAATATCTCAATTTTTAAAGACTGTAGCGGCTTGTAAGGGCTCAAGAAGTCAAATCGGGAGATCGGTCTATATGGGAGCTATATCAGGTTATAGACCGATTTGGACCTTACTTGCCACAATGGTTGTAAGTCATAACAGAACACTATGAGCAAAATTTCAGCCAAATCGGATGAAAATTTAAGCATCCGGGGGCTCAAGAAATCAAATCGGGCGATCGGTTAATGTGGGAGCTATATCAGGTTATAGACTGATTTGAACCGTACTTGGTACAGTGTTTGGAAATCATATCAGACCACTAAATGCAAAATTTCAGTCAAATCGGGTCAAAAATTGCAGCTTCCAGGAAATCAAGAAGTCAAATCGGGAGATAGGTTTATATGGGAGTTATATCAGCTTATAGACCGATTCGGACCGTACTTTACACAGTTGTTGGATGTCATAACGAAACACCACATGCAAAATTTCAGCCAAATCGGGTCAAAATTGTGGCGTCCAGGGGCTCAAGAAGTCAAATCAGGAGATCGGTTTATATAGGAGCTATATCTAAATCTGAACCGATATGGCCCATTCGCAATCCCGAATGACTTACATCGATATTAAGTATCTGGGCAAAGTTTCAAGTGTCTAGCTTTACGCGTTCGACCTCTATCGTGATGTCGACAGACGGACGGACGCCTATGGCTAGATCGACTCAGACCGTCGAGGCGATCGAGAATATATGGGTTGCCCAAAAAAGTAATTGCGGATTTTTTAAAAGAGAGTAAATGCATTTTTAATAAAACATAGAATGAACTTTAATCAAATATACTTTTTTTACACTTTCTTTCTAAAGGAAGCTAAAAGTAACAGCCGATAACTGACAGAAGAAAGAATGCAATTACAGAGTCACAAGCTGTGAAAAAATTTGACAACGCCGACTATATGAAAAATCCGCAATTACTTTTTGGGCAACCCAATATATACTTTATGAGGTTTTAGAGGAATATTTCGAGGTGTTACAAACGGAATGACTAGATTAGTATACACCCATCCTATGGTGGTGGGTATAAGAAGTATACCCAGCCGCTGTTGTTAGCCTGTTCCCAGCCTAACCTGGGAACAGACGCTGTTGATAGCCTTTGGTTATTTTAAGGCGCCAATAACTCGCCTTGTCATCTCGTGTATCATTGGCACTCAGTATATGCCAAAAATATATGCACTTTGTTGGATCTCAGAACTATATTTCGATTACGAAATTGCTATACCCCATCCTATGGTGGAGGGTATAAAAAGGCGTTAAGCTATTTAGGTCGGATTAAATCTTGTATGCCTACCCCAATTGATCGCATCCCTCAAGTTATCTCTTGAGTTTCCTTGAGAAAATTGAAATACTTTAACAAGGGTATTGTTCCACATTCACTATCAGAATGGTCAGAAAAGATAATTTATGCAGCATACTTTTAGGATTATACTTTACGACTACGCTAGTTTGAGCGCAAATGCTAAAGATCTTTCTCTCTAAATTTATTGTCATAACTCATTTATCTACACTCAACCGTTTTCGCTTTAGCTAATGAAGCAGAAAGAGCTAAACGTCATAAAGTCTCTTGAGTGAGAAACAAAATAACCGGCGTTTGTTTATAAAAAAAAAAACAGGAACAACAATTTAATGGGTTTGATGAACAACACCAATACCAACCTAACACCTGTCAAGAGAAAAAAATCCCTCTTACACATTATTCAGTATCCATGGCATTGATATGAGCGACTTGTGGTGCTTTTATACCACATGTATTACCCATAAATGATTACACATACACATACAGGGATCGATGAATACAAATTATCCATCGTGCCCCTTGACTTGGCCAAGTCCACCACAATCATTGTTTGCACTTCATATCAACTGAAAACATTGATCACACCATGGTGGCATTGACCTTCCCGTGGTGAGGAGGCTATCCTTAACACCCACTTAAGGTAGTGAGCTAAAACATATCACGATCCACATTCTAAAGCTGTGATGGGAAAAATCACACATCCTATCGCATCCCAGTAGTCCAGGCCGCTAGTTTCAAACCCGTCCATTCACTAGTTCCAAAATAATCGGAACTGGTTCCACTTCTGTTTACTTTCAGCATGAACTACTGGTGAATTAAACATGGGTTTGTCATTGGGGTAACCAGTTACACATAGAACTAGTGCTTCAAGTAACTCCAACAAATTGATTCCTTTTGACATTTGTCAATGTTTGAAAAAGTATGTAGGGATACTAATGTAGAAGCAAACATTGAAATGTATTATTATTAAGAGAGCATGTGTTTCATCTAACGCACGTAGTTAGGTGACTACGTGAAAATACTCTGTGTGTGGAAATAGCCTACATTTGTTTTGTAAATATTAGTTGTCTTTAGTTATTAAGCATTGTATAGAATCAGATCTCCCTCCCGAAGACCATAACACTGCTAAAATGCTGAAGATAAAGAGTTCCCCGATTTCAAGCACTCTGGGAAGACCAAGCTAGCCCCCTGCAATGGAGACACCAGACAATATCAAAGTGGAGGGAGTCAAAGTCGAAAGAGCATCGAAGGAAGCGCGCATGGTCCCTGAGTCTTCATGAAGGACTGTGACTTCCAAAAGGATGCATCACGAAAGGTGAAGATGGTCGCTGAGAAAGATAAGGAACCGACCTCTTACGCCGGAGTGGCAAGGAAGCACAACAGAGATGAGATGGCTTTTGCAGTCATTGATTTTGGCTGTGTTCCGGTAGGATTGGCACAGATCGTCGGTCCCGTTGAAGCATTTGGTAAACGATCGGGTTGTTTAACATATCTTGAACTCTGAAGGGGCCCACCTATACGAATTAAGAGCTGTGAGTATAGAGGGGATACCTTAACGCTGCTCTTTGCGTCAGCGAAATGTATTGATACCCTCAAAAAGCTCGTTGGAAGTATCCACAGTCCCTGGTACGCAAAGCTCGACCTTGTGAGAAAGATGGACGTCCCACTGAAGGTCTTCGCCTTTGTGAGCAGTGGGACGGATCAAGGATGAGGGCGGCGAAATCGCGATGGAACATATGATGGAAATCTTAAACAAAAAAAAACAAGAGTTGGTCATTGAATAATGGGAGGTTCTCCGCAGGGAGGAGAAGGAGGAAGGAACTCTCCTTGTGGTGGGCATTGATCAAGTCTCCGTAACAAGTTTGGCAAAGACTAAAGGCATGGCGTATTACAGGGCCATGGCCGTCTTTTTCAAGATTGGGAAGACAAGGATAGGCAAATATCCTCATATTGAGCCGTAAGGCAGTGCAGTGGCGGAACACTCAATAACACCTAACGGACAGGGGGGGCCGACGACGAGACAATCACCGACTCTTTCAATATTGATAATACTAGGATAAGTGAAGTTCCCAATACTAAAACATCAGGCAGTGCAGGGGCGAGAGACCCAACACAGCCTAACGAACAGGGACCCGAAGACGGAAATATCAACGACCTTCTCGAGATTAGGAAGACTAAGATGGATAAAGATCCTAATGCAAAAACATCAGGCAGTGACAGAGAACTCAATGCCGCCTAACGCACAAGGAGTCGACGATGAGACTATAAACTATTCCCAAAAAACCCATCTACTCAAGATTTGGAAGACTAGTATAGGCAAAGATCCTAATATTGGAAAATCAGGCAGTGCAGAGACGGTAGACTCAATGCAGAAACAAATCCGGGACCCGATGATGGAACCATTACCGACTTTCTCAAGATTCGGATAAGCATATGCAAAGATCCCAATATAAAAAACCTCAGGCAGTGCAGTGACGTGAAACTCAATGCAGCCTAAAGAACAGGGAGATGAAACCATCACCCACTCCCTAGAAGCCCATCTGATGGAGGACCAAAGATTGAGGTAATCCAGATGCCTGTGTAGAAAGTTCTTTACTATTGCCTTAACTACAATCTTTGTCTTAGTGTTGCATCGAAAATCCCAATGGTTTGGCTGTTATAGGCCAAAATATCCGAAAAAGGTAACAGAAGTCGGAGAGAAAACTGCAAGTCAAAGTGTGAAAGCTCCAATTTCACCGTAGGCGTATGGTCTAGTGGACGTTTTTGTTCAGGCAGATAATGTACAGTGGGAGAAAATCGAAAAAAAACTAATAAAAAGTATGCCAAGTGAGAACGGGTAGTGACATCACTTTGAAATTTGAAATGGTTGCCAGACTTTCAGAAGGAAGACGAAGGTGAGCCAATTTGAAGCGCCACGTTTCTTCAACAGCCTGATTTCAATATCTGACATATATTTCGGAGTTATCTTGGACAGGCAACTGAACTGTAAGTGCAACATCAGGACCGGACAGCGATGTAGAAAAAGGAACAGGAAGGGTAATATAACAGAGAACATGTTATCTTGACAAAGGCTCCCACGAGGACCACGCCCATAGGGGCACTGGAAACTATTCTACGTATCCAGCCCATAGACATTTACACTAAGTGTAAGGTGCCTATGAGACTCAAGGTGATGAGAGAATGGATGGAGGATAGAGGCAGGTCACACCATCGCTGTATAGTCGAGGGTAGATTAGGCCTTAGGCACACAGCGGACACAGGACACAGGTATTGTCATGTGAAAGTTCATGCTATGAGGACGGATAAAAGCTAGGGGGTATATTGGTCCAAAGATCTTAATTGGGGACACAGGTATGGCCATGTGGAAGTTCATGCTATGAGGATGGATAAAAGCTAGAGGGTAGATTGGTCCAAGGGTCTTAATTGGGGACACAGGTATGGCCATGTGGAAGTTCACACTACGCGAAAGGATAAAAGCTAGAAAGTAGATTGGGTCTAGGGTCTTTATTGTGGACACAGGTATTGTCACGTGGAAGTTCATGCTACGAGGATGGATAAAAGCTAGAGGGTAGATTGGGCCTAGATTCTTTATTGGGGACACAAGTATTGTCATGTGGAAGTTCATGCTACGAGGATGGATAAAAGCTAGAGGGTAGATTGTTCCGAAGGTGTTTATTGTGGACACAGGTATTGTTATCTGGAAGTTCATGCTACGCGAATGCATAAAAGCTAGGGGGTAGATTGGGCCTAGGGTCTTTATTGGTAACACAGGGACTGAGATCTGTTTCGGACTGCCTGACCATAATACGGTCCTGCAGGAAAAGATCCAGGCGATTACGGAATGCATGAGGAGTGTGAATATCTTCACAAACAGTAAACTAGCCATCATTGCTATAACAACCAGGACTGTTAGGTAACCAACTTGGGCTTGGAGTGCAAGAAGAAGATTAACACCTTCTCTAAGGATGCGTGTCCCAGCTGAGTAAAGGGGACGAAACGACAGTAAACTGTGTGCGCAACTCACATTTAACACTGTGGAACAATGAAACGCTGGGGAGGAGGACGAAACCCTTATGGGGGGATCCGAACCGTGAGAAGACGTGGCTATTAAGAAGGAAGGAGGTTAGTATGTATTAAGTATCCTTATGGGTTACATAGGATCAAAGGCGCACTCATACACAGTAGGTGGTTCAAGCGACTGCGCATGCAGGTCATGTGGTGAAAATGATGAGACTTTGGAAGGTTTCCTATGTCAATGGCCGGCTTTTGCTGCGAACAGGCACTTAGTTGCAGATACAATGTCAGACTTAAACCAGCTTAGGGGCATAGAACAGAAAAGCTTAAGGATTTGTCAGCAGCACGAAATTACTGTCATGAATTTCTTCGAGGTTATTTGAATACCCTCCGGAATAGGATGGAAGTTTACCAACTTCGATATTCCTTTTGTAACACCTCGAAATATTGATCTGAAACTCAAGAAGTATATATATTCTTGATCGTCTTGACATACTAAGTCGATCTAGCCCATCCGTCCATCCGTCTCTCTGTCTGTCTGTGGAAAGCACACCAACTTTCGAAGAATTGAAGCTAGGCGCTTGAAATTTTGCACTAATATGGGCCATATCCGTTCATGTTTTGATATAGCTACCGTATAAACCGATCTGGCATCTTGATTCTTAAGCCTTCAGAGGGCGCAGTTATTATCCGATTTGGCTGAAATTTTTTGTCAGGTGTTTTATTATGACTTCCAACAATTGTTAATATGGTTAAAATCCGTTCATAACCTGATATATCTGCCATATAAAGCGGTCTCCCGATTAGACTTCTTGAGCTCTACAGATCGCAATTCTTATCCGATTTGACTAAAATTGAGGTGTTTCGTTATGACTTTCAACAATTGTGTTATGTATGGTCCAAATCTGTTCATAACCCGATATAGCTGCCATACAAACCGATCTGGGATTTTGACATCTGGAGATTTTTAACGGCCCAATTCTTATCCGATTTGATTGAAATTTTGTATGAGGTGTTTTGTTATAACTTTCAACAACTTTGCAAAGTATGGTCCAAGTCAGTTCATTACCTGATATAGCTGCCATATGAACCGATCTCAGATCTTGATATCTTGAGCCTCTAGACGACGCAATTCTTATCTGATTTTCCTGAAATTTTGTATGAGGTGTTCTATTATGACCCTTAACAACTGTGCTATGTATGGTTCATATCGGTTCATAGCTTGATATAGCTGCCATATAAACCGATCTCGGATCATAACTTCTTGAGCCTCTACAGCACAATGAGTTGCGTCAGGACCTTCGATATCCTTCATCAATTTGGCCTAGATCAGTCCAGATTTGCGATGTGTTAGGCCCCTCGACATTTTTCTGGAATTTGGCGCAGATATGGATATAGCTGCCATATAGACCGATCCATTGATTTAGGGTCTTGGGCCCATAAAAGCCACATTTATTTTCCGATTTTGCTATAATTTGGGACAGTGAGTTGTGTTAAGCCCTTCGACATTCCTGTTCAATTTGGCACAGATCGGTCTAGATTTTGATATAGCTGTCATATAGACCGATCCGCCGATTTAGGGTCTTAGGCCCATAAAAGCAACATTTAGTATCCGATTTTGCTGAAATTTTGGACAATGAGTTGTCTTAAGCCCTTTAACATCTTTCTTCAATTTATCCCAGATCGGTTCAGATTTGAATATAGCTGCCATATAGACCGATCTCTCGATTTAAGGCTTTGGGCCCATAAAAGGCGCATTTTTTGTCCGATGTCGCCAAAATTTGGGACAGTGCGTCATGTAAGGACCCTCGACATCTCTCTGCAATATGTGCACAGATCAGTTCAGATTTGAATATAGCTCTCATATAGACCGATCTCTCGATTCAAGGTTTTGGGCCCATAACAGGCGCATTTATTGCCCGATTCCGCCGAAATTTGGGACAGTGAGTTGTGTTAGGCCCCTCAATATATTTCTGCAATATGGCCTAGATCGGTTCAGATTTGGATATAGCTGCCATATAGACCGGACCGATCTCTCGATTTAAGGTCTTGGGCCCATAACAGGCGCATTTATTGCCCGATTCCGCCGAAATTTGGGACAGTGAGTTGTGTTAGGCCCCTCGATATCTTTCTGCAATTTGCCCCAGATTAGTCAAGATTTGGATATAGCTGCCATATAGACCGATCCGCCGATTTAGGGTCTTGGACCCATAAAAGCCACATTTATTATCCGATTTTGCTGAAATTTGGAACAAAGAGTTGTCTTAGACCCTTTAACATCTTTCTTCAATTTGGCCCAAATCGGTCCAGATTTTGATATAGCTGCCATATAGACCGATCTCTCGATTTAAGGCTTTGGGCCCATAAAAGGCGCATTTTTTGTCCGATGTCGCCAAAATTTGGGACAGTGAGTTATGTTAGGACCCTCGACATCTCTCTGCAATATGTGCACAGATCGGTTCAGATTTG